>NC_053391.1:387366680-387666680 GCF_905171765.1 Bufo bufo
TCCATTGTACTTACAGATAGTGACACAATTGTCACGGAGTGCGGCTAGGAATCTTTACCCCGACAATAGTGGTGTTAATCAAATGGTACCATATTATAGCATTTTTAGATAAGTTTTATGCTCATTGTATTTTAATGTGAATGGAGTATTGTTATAACCCTATCTGACCAACCAGGTCTAAGTAAAATCATTTCCATATGACACAGATGTTGTGAGTGCTCACTCTCTCTTTTGTTTCAATATAATAATTTGCTCTTAAATTAAAGGAATTAATGGGAGTGAAAATAAAGTTTATCAAATAACATCAACACTGAATCTGTGGGGTTCCTGTTCTGCTGGTCCCGATCCTCTCTGATTACAGAGTTTACAGTACTGAGTTTTGGGAGCAAATCGCTTGGCTTGTTCCATGCACTGGAGATTAAGAGGTGAGCTGGATTCCTCTTTATGCATATACAGTACTGTATATGTGTATAGTAGGGGTGCTGCATGTATATTGTATGGGTACTATATGTGTATAGTAGGGGTGCTGCATGTACAGTATATTGTATGGTTGCTGTACAGTATGTGTATTGTAGGGGTGATCTATATGTATTTATGGGTACCATATGTGTATAGTAGGGTTGCTGCGTGTATATTGTATGGGTGCTATAAGTGTATTTAATGGATAAAATATGGATGTTTGATGAGGGGTCAGCGTACAGTACTAGAGCCAGTGTGCCAGCAAGGGTGTGCCCCCATTACAGTCTGCGTTATGTAGAATCTGCTTCTCTATCGTCCCCACGGACCATTACTTATAGGATCCATTATAAGGATTGGTGCGTTCTATCTGCTGATTTACGGTGATATTCTGCTAACATTAACCCTTCCCCCGCTGTCCATGTATTCCGCCTTTGTCATCACAGTTGTCTCTGTAAATCCCTCAGCTGTCAGATCTCCATCCTCAAAGCTTTTTATAGACGTCCAGTCGGAGCGGGCCAGCAGTCTGTGTGGTGACCCCTGTGGCGATCCCTGTGACTCCTCATGGACACTTGACCAGTACTAATAATATTAAAAATATCGCCAGCGTCCGATAATTACTGGAGGGAAATATTTCTAGGCTAAGAATGGCGCAGATTGCGTTTGCTGATGTTACAGATGTCATGGCTGAATATTGTGGAGAGCAGGAGTGGTAATCACGCTGAGCTGATTGATATTATTAGCTTATGAGATATAGGTCAGGTGGGTGGATTTAATTGCCACAGACACCTTCCCACAAGGAGAGGAAAATATACAGACAATTCCTTTAAACTTACAATGGTGCCAGATATCTGAAGTCCCCGTCTCATCTGCTCTCAGTCTATCTGACCGCTGAAAATGCAGATTAAACTATGGTTACTACTGCAGTTCCATGCGCCATCTGCTGTTTACAAACACAACCTGCACCCTGAATTTTCTCACTACTCTATGTACGCGCTTAGTTACAGATAATGAAACAGGATATTGCTCAAGCGATTCCAGTGTGAGCGCTAGCGCGGCTACATCTGTACCTCCCTTTCCTACATTTCTCTTTTCCCCTATTCACCTAAGAAATAAAGAAAGACAATTTTAACTGTATTTGTATATAAAACTATAATAATATCTATGGCAGGATTGCTTGAGAGTCAGATGTATGGCATTCGGTGAAACGGGTTTTCGGAGATATTTTTACTGATGATCTACCTTCTGGACAGGTCATCAGTATCTGATCGGTGGAGGTCCAATACCCAGGACCCCCACAGATGAGAAGGCACCAGCGCATGCAATAACATCGCAGCCGTCTCACAGCTTTCCTTAGGCCATGTCACATTCATTCATTGGACACATGGTGTAACCGCAGCTCCGCCCCACTGAAGAGAATGGAGATGAGCTACGATACTAAGCACAGCCACTGTGTAATGTACATCGCTGTGCTTGGTGAGCAGAGCAAAGGTCGCTGCACTACTGTGAGCGCTGATGCCCTCTGAAACAGCTTATCGACGGGGGTCCTGGGTGTCGGACCCCTACCAATCAGATACTGATGACCTACCAGAGGATAGGTCATCAGTAAAAATATCTAGGGAAAACCATTTCAAATGTTGCCCGTGATTGGATTGGGATCCCTAAAAATGGTGCACTTGCAAGGGACATGTACATTTATTCATTATTGCTTGTTTTCCACTTGATTATTTTAGGCATACATTTTTGTATTTTAGCATTGATTATGATATTAGCCCTGATTAGTGGATTTGATACTACGTTGATGGGATTATTGTTGATGAATTTGGGTCTATTTTTTCTAATGTATTGTTTTACCTACATATTTTGACTTGTTTATTCTTATTTATTGCTATATTATACAGTATTCATGGGAGCAACTTATTTTTTAATTGATTTGCATTTTTTCGGACTTCTTGCTTTATGCATTATCTGGGGCGTGATACTATTCATGGGTACATTTACACGACAGTAAATAAAACTGCGAAAAAACGGCTATTAAAAACAGCAAAACAGTCAATTTTCAACTGCTAATTGTTACCTTTCTGAAAAACAGCCATTAAAAACATTCCCTTTGAATTATACAGTATAAGGTCTGTCAGTGTGTGACAACAGACAAAATAGGAAACATCCTATATTTTTTTTAATGGAATTCACAGTCGTTTAAGAAAACGGATGTGTGACTACACCCAGAGACTGTCATTGTAATGTGTGACAGCTGTTAAAAAACGGACGTTTTTGACCATTGTGTCAATGTACCCCAGAAATACATGTGTTACACTTTGTATTTGTGGTTCCTGTTTATTCATTTTAGCCTTTCATTTTTGGATTAAAGAACCTCAGCAGAGCAAGCCAACAGTACTAACCAGTGCTGCCTCTATATCAGTCTATATGTTAATGAAGAGATATATTCTATCTACTGATCATGTGTACACACTTTACTACAGTGTGGAATAGGAAAGAAGTACTTTTGAGTAATGTAGTTCAGCCAAGTGCATAGATTACAATACAATGCAATTTTTTTTTTACAAAGTTGGCAGATCCCAACTTGGCACTGCTGCCAAAGTATGTTGTCTGACAACAAGAACTGGTCATGACAACTGTCCCCTAATAAATATGGCAATGTATTGCAGTGTACAACAGCTGCTTACCAGCTATTTACCCTGCTCTTCATGACACTTAAGTGCTTTTTCTGCCTGGCTGCCAAAATATAGTTGAAATACTGGATGGCCCATCTACTTGTTCAGCCAGGATGAAAATTAAATGGGCATCCATTTCCATATTTACATGATGCTTCAAAGCTGTACAATTTAAAGAATGAGAGTGTATAAAAGATTTATTTTGCCATATCTAGGGGCTCCAAACCATCTGTGACCATAATTGTTTTTTTGTAGAAAATGTAGTCCGATTCCTAAAATGCCATACCTTCTGGATGCTTCTTTCAAGGTGTGAAAACAAAGTAATAACTAAAAAAGTAACATGTAATACACAGTACATTCGGCAAGAAGCATAAGGGAGCTTTACACTTCTAAATTTCTAGATTTCTCAGAGATGACCAATGCACCTCTGCCTTTATTAAGCATTTTCTACTGAAAGTGTAAAAGTACCAGGCAGAATTTCTCCTTAGCTTCTCCTGCTGCTTTATGCGTGGTACGAATGCTGATTTTCCTTGGACTGATTTGCGTGTGTTTGTACAAGTCTGGTCTATTTGCAGAACATTGCAGGAAATTACTATTCTTCATAGCACATTTTGATAATCATACCTATCTTTACTAAATAAATATCTTAATCACTGCCTAACTCTAAATATATATTTTAACTATACTTGTACATATAACTATAATAATATTTATGGTAGGATTGCTGGAGAGCCAGTAGTATGGCATTCAGTTAAAGGGGTTTTTCTGATGACCTACCCTCTGGATAGGTCATCAGTATCTGATCAGTGGAGGTCCAACACCTAGGACCCCCACCCATGAGAAGTCACCAGTGCTTGCAGTGGTGCCGCAGCCTTCTCACAGCTTTCCTTATGACATGTGACGTCACATTCATTGGACACATGGTCTAGGCACAGCTCAGTCCCATTGAAGTGAATGGAGATGAGCTGTGATACTAAGCACAGCCACTATATAATGTACAGCGCTAAGCTTGGTGAGCAGAGCTGTGCTACTGTGAGTGCCGGTGCCCTCTGAGACAGCTCATCCTTACTGGAAAACTTTACTTAAAGGGGTTGGCTACTTTCTAGTTATTGTTGACCAATGTGTGTGTTAGATTTAGTAGAAAACACTTACTAGTTTAGCCTTTGTTGAATTTATGCACCATTTTCTATATCTTGTTAGGTATGCTACCTTGTTTACAAAATCCTTTGTGCTATCCAAATAGAGATCCTGTCCATACGATAGCTGCTGATGGAGGGTCTTGTGACCAGACAAATCGCCTCCATGTGGTGCCTTCTCCATTCAAATACACTGCACCTGCACTAAACTCCCAAAAGAAGAGGATGGGTGCAGTGTATTTGAATGGAGGAAGCATTACATGGAGGTGATTTGCCTGGTCACATGACCCTCCATCAGTGGCCATCTTATGGACAGGACCTGTGCTGTGTGGGCAGCACAAAAGACTTTGTAAACAAGGGGTCATAAGTGCCATATCATCATCTCACAAACACATTGGTTATCAGTGACCAGAAAGTGGACAACCCCTTTAAAACATACATAATGGATGGGTGTTATTTAGAGATGAGTAAATTCATTGTACACATGTCAAATTTGATATAAGACATTTCAGCGAATCCGAAGCTTTTATGATCCATCCTGCATAAATTGCTCAAAATAGCAGCCAATATTTTACAGATTAACAGACAGAGAAGAAGGAATCAGTCATCAAAAGGGCAGACAGTGCAGTGTGTCATTGTTAGGGACATCCTAAGGTGTAGGATGGTCCGTGCGTAGCATCACAGCTAGGTAAAAAGAGGAGGGGATAGGTTGGGCTAGGTCAAATTGGAGTCTGTCTAGCTGAAGTTTAAAGCCCACATGGTAATACTGAGACTAGCGATTCACTAGTGATACCAATGATATCACCAGCAGAGGGCTCATAGAGTCATCCCCACCTCTTTCAAACATACTGTGCCCGATTCCCCTGAAGAAGCCAGTGTAACTGGTGAAACATGTCGGAGGGCAGTATTCGAGAGTTTTAAGAGAGTGTGTGCACATAGGTATTGACCCATCAGACCTTCGACATCGATGCAATAAACCAACCTGTCTTCTTGAGCGAAGTAAGGAACAAACTCCTTTTCACAATGTCTGAACCATGAAGATGACACTCCTGGCAACAATAAATTCCTGGTTTTCAGCCTTGATCCGAGTAACTCAGCGGCATCTTTGGGAATATTCAAGTCTCTTACCAAATCATTCATCTCCTCCTGAGAAAACTATTTTGGTCTTGTATCATCTTCAAAGTCAGATTCTTCAGGAAAGATTAACCCCTTCTACCATTAGACGCACAGACTCAGGGCTGAGGCTTACACATACAGCAAGCTGCTTATTATCCCAGTAGTCAGACATGTCACTCAGAGCAGAACTTGTATTCACCCCCTTTGCAGGGGGGGGGGGGGTGGTGAGAGGGGCAGAGTTTGTTTAGCTGCAAATAACAACAAAGGGCCAAGAAGAGAACTAGGGAAATGAGGAAATAAATAAAACAATTCCCTAAAACTTGCTTAGCTTATGTAGATATTGCTGACCATGTGCTATATTTTTTTTTACATAACTCGGACAACCCCTTTAAGGTTTTTTTTGCATTTTATATCTTAAATGCACTTATGTGAATTAATTAATAGTAATTTGAACTTTAAATTTGGTTAAAAACTCATAATATAAAACAATACCAAAAATTAAAATAATTTGATAAATTTGAAGACAATTTTGCATTTTGTGGCAAATCATGACGTCCAGCATAGACGTTGATATTAGAAAATGGACCTATGTTCCACAAATTTTGGGGAGATATTTAACTCATTTTTTTTTACACATTATTGGCATTGAAACATAAAGCAGCTTGACTTCATAGTATCCAAAATAAGATGGGAAGATTCAAGAAGGAGAAAGTCAGTTTTTTTGTAAAGAACAGACAGGTAGCTTTGAGTGCAGACATGCTGACCTAAAATTAAGGTTCTATACAAATGAAGGTAATATGGCTCAGCATTTGTGCCATATATTTGGTGCCAAAAGTGGAACTACTGATTCCTGGACTAAGAACCTGAGGAAACCTATCCCAAAAGCTTTTTTTTATAGAAGGTTTTTCTGATTTCAGCTCTTGGTATCTAATTCAAACATTGATACTAAATATCCAATATGTGTTCACTTTAGACTATAGACCTACATACTGCAATTTATTGTAAATCAAGAAATGTAATGTAAAGTGAGGGAAAAGTGGTAGTGTCCGAATGCCAATGACGCTTTCATTATGGGGGCTGCTCTGAGGCTGGTGGGTCTGATGGAGGGCTGATCTGAGGCTATTGGAGCCTGGGGGTTTGATTATGGGGTCTGATCTGAGGTCTGATTGAAAATATTTTTATTATTTTCTTCTTCCAAATCCTAGGTGCGTCTTATAGTCCGGTCCATCTTATAGTCTGAAAAATATGGTAGTTTGCCAGTTGCAGAAAACTTAACATGATACCTCAGAATGGGAAGTTGCATTGCTGTACTACCTGACTTGCTCTCAATTACAGAAAATGTTTTTCTAATAAGTATACTGTATATGTAAATGTATTTATAAAAAGTAAAAAAGCATATATAATAAAAAAGGACTGACTGAATGGACATTGCAGTCTTGTTCTCCCACAATATCACAATAAATATTTTATCCCACCTACAGGGATAGATAGGTTAAAAATGCATCATACCTGAACCTTAATAATTTATTAAGAAAATAATGTGAAAGTGTGTCATGCATATCTTTTTATCCATAGAAATGCATTATAATATGCATCACCAGTATAGAATACTAAGAAGCCCCTATTGTTCCTTCAGTCTCTGCTGAAAAATTAACCTGCAGCAACCTTATATTGAGTGAAAGAATCTCTTTTCTTTGTCTCAACAAACCAGTTATCATCATGAGGGGGTTGCCAACAACACATTTGCTGGTGGACCTGGTTGTATTGTTGAAGTAGAATGGGAAAAATAGCAAGAAAACTTGCAGATTATCTAAAGCTGAATTCACATTAGCATGTGCCCTGTGAACACTATTCGTAGGCATTTAATGTTTCTCAACATCATTTTATAGATGTCCAAATGATGAACTCCAAGTCTGAATTTCATGTTGTTCATTTGATACAGCATTCAGGATTTATCCATGTAACAATTTTCTCTAAGTGATTTAATTATCTTAGGTTATGTTCACACTGTTGTTATTATTCCCTTCCATCAGTTTTACTTTGCCAATAAGGCCTGATTCAGATAGGCATAGCTTTTGTCTGTGTGTACAGCTGACTGCACATAGTCAGCTCATGGGCTCATTGAAGACAATGGTGCAATTACTTTGGTCCCTGTTGCTCACTTTTAATCTCCATCAACTAACTATAATAGAGTTGCTGCTGCAATTGATTTCAATGAGGACCATGGATATAATGGGCATTTCTATGGGTACAGTAGATATAATGCTTTGTTTCCCCTTTGGCTTCACTGCAGACAAATTGCTGTGAGGTTCCAGCAGTCAAACCCTCTCTAATCAGGATGTAATGGCATATTCAAGAAATATGCCATCCCTTCTTGTAGTGGGAAAGTCTCTTTATATAAATTGTAATATTTTTTCAAGAGACTGTAGGCATTAAACCAGATTTAGCATCTAATATTTTTTTAAATTACTGACTGGAATTCAATACCAAACACCCTTCTAGAACATATGAAAAAAAACAGGGATTAGTGAGCAGCAATTTAAAATAATGTAGATGACAGATCAATGCAGTAGAGCAGATGTATTAGGAAATGGTAAAATATAATATATGAAATCACAATATGTTATATGAAAACCTCAGGTGATATTTCATTCATTTTTATTAAAGAAGCACTCCAGGAATTTTTTTTTTTTGTACATATGATTAGTGTTGAGTGAATCGTAGCCAAATAAACTGACTTCAATTTGCACGGAGTCGCGGCCATCTTGATTGAAGATACCGGGGGAAATCAGTGATGACGTCACCACGCCCGACTAGCATGATGATGACATCACGTCACCACACAATATTTCACGTAGTGTCTTCAATCAATATGGCCGTGACCCCCTCTCCACAAGCAAATGGATAAGGTGAGTGGGTATTTTTTAACTGGATTAACCCCTGAAAGGCCTTAATTTTAATCTCAGATACCGCAATCAGCGATGAACGCGGTATCTGAGGGGTTGAATGACGGGGGGGCTGCGCGATCGCCATTCCCCATCATTGTGCCTACTACATACAAAGGAATGCACTTCATGACAAAGTCACAAATCAAATTTCTTTCAGCCGAATCACATTTTTTCATAACTTCGCTCATTACTACATATGATGCTAATTCATCAGTAATATTCTGTTTCAATTCTTTTTTTATTCAAATTTTGAAAGTTCAAAAAATAATTCTGTTTTACAATAAAATGATAGTGAAAATCTATATCATAAACGTAAATAGGATTGGTCTACATAGCATTAAATGTCATGATATGTATTACAATGAAATTATACAACAATCAAGTATTAATGTAAAAAATAAAATATCTAGTTCTCAAAAGTTATTGAACCTATAACTATTGACGCTGGGGTGACAGGCATGTGTTATTGTTTCATCCCAGCTATTTTGCATCCATATATTTTAGACCCTTTCATTATGGGTAGCTATATCAGATGTTCTCAGTCTGACTACCAGTCCAGAGTTATTCTGGAGATAGTATATCCTGTGTTTGACAGGAGGTCAGTGTATGCTGTGTTCCTGTTGAACTACAGGATTAATTACACCATTATCATCAATTAAATCCTTCCTGGCAGCTTTCAGATACCTTCACTCCCTACTAAGCTTGGCCATTCTTGTTCCTCTATACTGTTTGTATCCTCATTGACAGTGAAGATATAATTTCTGCCCTAAAGGCCATGCACATTAGTGCACAGTTGGTCAAAACAGACAATTTCAACCAAAACAAATGTCTGTTGGTTGAAATTTTACAATAAACAATTGTTTTATCCAACAGATGATGGACTATTATCATTTGAAAAGTAGTCTGCCATGTTTAATATTTTCATCTGATAGATGGAAGATCTTTCTTTGAAAGATCCTTCCTTGAAAGAACATTCTCAGAAAGACCTTTCGTCCATCACCTAGTTTCATTGAATATGTGTGACCAGATTGAACAACTGTAAAGGCCTATATGGACTAAAATGTGTATGGCCGTGTCTGCAAAATAACTTTTACAAGATGTCTATTTGTTCAGCTGCTGTTTAACCATCAATCAACTTCTATTTAATGTGTGTGGCCACCTTAAGATTTCAGGAGTGCAGGGATGTAATTAGCTGCAGAGTAATACAACTTCTCTAAGGCTAACTGCCTGTGTTATCTGTATGTGTTATGTGCTGAATCTCCAGTGTATTTCTATGAGAGGAAACTTCACACTGTTATCTCTGCCTCTTGCTTATAAGAGTGAGAGGGAAAGGTCTATCACAAGCAGGAGGCAGTGAAGGCAGGCTAAAGCTGCATCACATAGGGTTACACAGAGAATCTGCAGTGTGAGTTATGGAGCGACAGTTCTTTGTCCCTGAACTATGCCTGGCTGCCCTAGGACTCAGAGCAAAGCCAGTGCAGCATGATTAGATGTTGCCCCCTCTTCCTCTGAAGAGCCAGAAGCATAATAGGAAATGTAAGCTACATTGGGAGAACCATATCTGATGGAAGAAGGAATCAAGATGGTAGAAAACCCATGGCATAGCAAATAAAACAGGTATACACAAGAACTTCGTTAGTATTCTATAAGAATAGCCTCTGCTGCAATAAAAAAACAAAACATTTTGGCGTGCTTCTTTAAAGTTGTCTCACCAGTCAGCTAATATCTGTATTGGATGTTTCATCTGGGGGCTTCTTTTCACTCCATGTCCACTACAGATAAATATCAGTCCATGTACTGCATGAATGGCTGGGGTTTGCCGGAAACTATTAGTACAGATAGGATCTCTGTTCTGGCCTCAAATGGAGACCCAACCCTATTTCCCTCAATATTATCTGATAAGGCATATGGACAGAGGTTGTCTTAAAGTATAACTGTCATATTTTATTTTTTTAGAGTATTGGATTGTGGTGATTAATATCTTTCTGGTGGCCCTATTTCAACTTTTCACTGTGTATTCAATTACCCCTTAATTCCACAGTTTTGTTCCCTGTACTGCCTATTTTTACCTGTGCTTAAAATAGGGTTGCTAGGCATGGTCCGTCTATGTGTTGAAGGACGGAGGACGCAGTGTGCAGGCTGCGTGCAAGGTCACATTACTGACAGCCAGGGACTGTAAGTAAATGATTAAAGCCAGGTCCTCCCCAGCAGCTGATAACAGTGCCTGGGCTGTGTGCACTTCTCCCTGTCCCTGCGCTTGGCAGACGCTCCCTCACTCAGCAGAGCTGGAGAATGCAGAGTTGAATCAGTGCAGACCAGGGAATGGAGATCTGCAGTCTGCTCAGTGTATAAATGAAAGCAACATGTGGTAAGAGGACCCCTTTGTGCTGCAGGAGATTAACCCTTTAGGGGGAGGGCTCTGGTTACTGACACTTTTGGGGGGCTATTGTTACTGGCTAGTGAGGGCAGGAGGGATTAGCCTCAGGGTGAGGGCAGTGGCGGCCATCTTAACTGAATAGTGAAATTGCAGTTTTATGCAGACTGGTTGCTAAGGGCTGAATCTTATTAAATAGGGGGTAAGTCAGTCTAATAGTAACTGATTCTGGAATATCATGTTAGTAACTACATATATGAAAATTGAAATTAGGGTCTAAGTGTGACTGTTATCCTTTAATAAGACGGCTCTCAATTATAAACATCATTACTATGTATTTCATGTGCTTCATGATCAGAATATCCAGTTTTAGCATTCATTATCGTGTGCTGCAGAACAGCCGGTTAACTCATATGGAGATTCTTGAATCTCAACAGACATCACTTATTTTGTTAATTTTGTATTTTCTCCAGGGAGGTAGAGATTTACAAGAGTAATTAAAGTTATTAAAGTGGGCAAAAATTAATCCGGCTATTGAAGACACAAGTGACATTTTTGATTATGCAGATAAAGGGAAGGGATTAAACATTCTGCAAGTTGAAAAAGTCACTGTCAATTCTATTTGCGAATGCCCTTTGCAAAGTTGACACTGATAGTATTCTTAAAATGGTTTGACAGCTATGTGTTTTGTCACATTTTATGAAGTGCATCTTTTCAAGAAGAGCGAATGTGGTTTTGGTACATTTAATTTTAAAATAAAGAATACAACCTTATAGCTACATTACACAGTGGACTTTTAACATATCTTTTCTGAGTAATGAAATTCCAACAGTGTGTGTGAAAAATATAGAGAAATTCAAAGAAACAAACAAACTATACTGTTATCTCTGGAGCATCACATTATTGGGCCAGAGCATTGAAGCACTGCTATATAAATTCATATTAAATGACATTATTGTCAAATGTAAAAGGGGTTTCAGGAAAATAAAACAAACTTTCCAATATACTTACGGTGCCTAATATACCTTATGACACCAGAGTCTTGCATTCCCCACTACTTGTTGTGTCCTTAATGTATCATGATGATGCAGTGGCGATACCCTGGTCTACATGTCAGCATGCAAGAGGGATATAGGCAGTAGTGGTGGACAAATAAAGTTTCCAGACAGTAAGTAGTAAGGGGCACATTTATTAAGACCGGTGTTTTAGACGCCAGTCTTAATAAACCCTTGTGCTGGCGGTGGAGCCGCTGGAGTTATGAAGAGGCGCCGACTTCTTCATAACTTTGGAGGATCCTCTGCCAATTCTAAATGTAAGACAGCTTCCTAGCCCATACCACGCCCACTTTTTTAGACCTGGCGTGAGCGGGGAAAAATCGCAGATTGCGGTGCAACTAACCGTTGCTAACTAATCTGTGCCTGAAATACGCCTAATATAGTCATATTTCAGCATCATAAATGACCCATAATTTTTGTTATTTTTATGTTCTAGGTCCTTATATTGTTTTCATTAATTCTCACTCTGGGAAAAGAGGGCAGTTGGAAGTTCTCTAAATTAAGACACTGTTTTGATAAAGAAAGAAACTTTTTTTTAAGTGTTTTTAACTGCATTTTTGTCTGTATTTTTACATAGTTAATATAGGATAATATGCAGAGTTAAATTTTGGAGGGAAAAACAGACATATATGTTTAGACATGTAAACTGCTTAGTCATTTCCATTAACTTGATGCTCAATGCAAGTCTATGGCAGACTGAAATTGCAAAAATGTTTCTGTTAGGTTGTGCTTCTCTATTCCACCACCCCACCCCCACCCACACACTCATAGGTTCTAGTTCAGCTAGAAGCTGTATAAAAGGAGAACAGTCAGAGCCTCTTTTCTGCAGATAAGGACCAGTGTCCTGCACTAGTGACCAGAAGAAGATGCTGAGATGGGGATACTCGGCCACAGACCCTGGGTCACCAGGCATTTGACCAAGAAACCATCCAGACAATTGAACCACAGACCCTGGACCACCAACCCTTTGTCCAGGGTATCAGTCTTCAGAGAGAAAGATAGTGAGAGAGAGAGTGAGGGAAAGCTAACAGGCCTTTCCTCAGCATGAAAACTTCTTCTGCCAGGGAGGAGACTGGAGAAGTCATGTCAGTGTATTGCCTGTATTGTTTTGCACCTGAATTCCTCCCGTAAAGAAGCACACTCGTTTACTGCAGACCCTAGCTCTCTGGACTTATTTCCCATTGGGGTACACCATGTCTAACTATCCTCTCCAGGAAGCAGCAACATGTGGTGACACCTCAGTGGTGTCAGTGGGACCCAGCATAGTGTTGGGGCCACCCCAAACCCAGACACTGCAGATACAATAAGGGGAATTGCTATATACAGAATGCAAACAAGCCAGAGTGATTGGTTTACATGATGAAAACAGGTCAGGAAAGTCCAAACTGAAAAAAAAAAAAAAAACACACAGGAGGAACATGAATAGGATTTAAGCTACTTCATGAGCATATCTGTTAAAAACACAGTAATCTTGGTTATTCCCTTTAAAACCACTAGCTTGAAACTTTTTTTCCCCTAAATTCAGAGAAAACATGAGTATGATAGGCACTGTAGTATTGATTTTTTATTATCGGTTACTAGTCATTTTGTAGGGATAATAACATATGTAGCTTTACTGTTACAAACAGACTGTCAAACGTTATTTTTAGGTAAATTTATGCAACATGCCATTTAAAACAAATGCTGCCAAAATAATGAGTACTTCCAAGTTATCTCTTTTTATTTTTAGACTTGTCATTCCTTATGGCATTTTCATGTACAAATAGATACATCTCAACAAATGTAGACATACAGATCTGCAAGTTATTGAGATTAGAACTCAATATAGCTGGTGTTTAGTGATGGACGAACATCGGCCGGGACGGTTCGCGGAGGACCATATTCACTTTAATGGCAGGCGAACCTGAAAAACCTTCAGGTCATATTTGCAGCCACCAAATAATTACAAGAAGTGCACAAATCGTCCCAAAACATGGACAGTGACTTACCAGAGGGGGATCAATGAAAATTCCCACAAAAAATATGTATTTTAATCAGGGGCCATTTTTATGCGTCTTAAATTGAAACTCTCAAAAATGTGCCATGCTTGAGCCTTGAAAAATCTTGATTTAGGACATGGGAGTACAGGCCCCAAACAAGAGGCATTCATCGGACAGAAAACATCAAGTGATTATCTTTAGATATCAATTTTACTACAGGCCAGTGGTGTACAGGCCCCAAAAATTATTCATTCAATGTACAGAAAAGAACAAGCTTTGTCTTCTTCTCATTGTCTGTCGCTAGTAGAGGCCTAAGCATGGCAGGCAGGTTCCCCCAGAAGTATCTTGCTGGATGAGCAGCCAATACCGCACTTGCATCAATCTTGACAGGATTCGGCTCCAGGTGTAGAGCAATTTTTTTTTGGAATGCTTTCTCCATCGCAACACCCTTCACGTCTTTCACAAAAGATTTTACTGCATATAAGTGCAGCGCTTAGCGCCGAATACAAGTTTTTTTTCTACCAAAATATTTCAAAAGAGATTTTAGTGCATATATGTGCAGGGTTAGTGCATTGTGTATTCACCTGTATTGGTGCGCCCCTCTTATAGATGTCGTAACGTAAGTGCGCAGTGTGTGAAACGTAAATAATTTTTTTTAACACAACGGAATTCAGTCCATACCGCAAAAAGGACTTTCCCACATATAACTGCAGCGCTGAACGCTGAATATATCTTGATTTTTGTACAGAAATACGCCACTAAAGGCTTTACCTCATATAACTGCAACAGTGGAAGCTGAATATATTTTTATTTTTCTACTGATATATGTCAATAAATGTTTTTCAAGATATAATTGCAGCAGCGAATGGCGAATATATATTTCTTTTGCCCCCTTAGCTGCAGTAGAAAAGACACTCCCCTTGTGCTGCACGCTTGATATTACTCTAGTAGAGCAATGAATGTGGAGATCTCTGGATCCATGTGAGGTACAGGGCTGGTTCTAGTTTTGTTAGAAAGGTATTTTGATTTTTTACATTAGTCATGGAATACCCCCTTTAAAGTTAATCTCCATGTTCTAAATCATGTCATTTTTAGGTCCAATATTCTATGATAATTAAATTAATATTTTTAATAGTAATCTGAGTTTTGTTTTTCTGTTACTGACCTATACATTTCCTGCATAGACATATATTTCAGTGATAGCATTCTGGCTGCCAGCAACTGCCACTGGACGGAGCGGAGGAGCATGTTGTGTACCATGTTATTAGTGAATTCAGTGCTTAAATGGGCAGCTTTTAAATAAACAGCTTTTAAATAAATCAAAAGACCAAGTGAATTTAGAAACTTTGCAATTTCAACTGCCTCCTAAGCTGAGATCTGAGATACGGCTCCTTAGCTGCAACAGAAAATACACTCCCCTTGAGCTGCCAGCTTGATATAAATCTAGCAGAGCAACGAGAATGGAGAACTCTGGATCCATGTGAGGTACAGGGCTGGTTCTAGCATTGTTAGAAAGAGGTTGTCATGTACTATATGATGTCTGGTTTTCAGGTTTCAAATGAAAATCAGATATCATATTACATGACAATCTCTTTCTAATCAAGCTAGAACCAGCCCTGTACATCAAATGGATCCAGAGATCTCCCCATTCATTGTTCTGCTAGATTTATATCAAGCTGGCAGCTCAAGGGGACTCAGGAGGCAGTTGAAGGATGAAACTGAGCATGTGCGGCCATCTCAGTGAGCAGGTCAAAGAAATAAGAAAAAAAAAGCAAACAGCAGGTGACGCTATAGAGATAGATTTAAGTAAATAACTCAGTGGGTATGCTAAATGTTTAATTATGTGCAATTACAAAAGTATTCAGATCCAGGTGCTGGTTTGAAAACTGTGGAATATATTTTTGGTGGCACTACCCCTTTAAAGAGGACCTTTCATCTGGCAAAAAATTTTGAACTAAGTGTCATGATCTGTACAGCAGTGCCCAGGAATCTCACTGCACTTGCTATTATCCCTGGGCGCCGATCCGTTCTCCCGCTATGCCCTCCGGTATGTTCGGTCACTGGGTTATAGTAGGCGGAGACTTAGGGGACTTGGTTATAGTAGGAGGAGACTGCCCTTGTTCTCCTGGGCGTCTTCTTATCCCAGGCTGTAGCGCTGGCCAATCGCAGCGCAGAGCTCACAGCCTGGGAGGTTTTTTTCTGTAGCGATTGGCCAGCACTACAGCCTAGGAGAAGGAGATGCCCAGGAGAACAAGGGCAGTCTCCTCCTACTATAACCAAGTGACCGAACATACCGGAAAGCATAGCGGGAGAACAGAGCGGTGCCCAGGGATAATAGTAAGTGCAGTGAGATCCCTGGGCGCCGCTGTATATATCATGATACTTAGTTCACAATTTTTTGACAGATGAAAGGTCCTCTTTAAGGAAAACTTACAATTAGAAGGGTAACTGGTGATAAATGTGGGATAAAAAGTAATATAATAGATGTATGTAAGAATAATAATAATCTTTATTCATATAGCACCACCACATTCTGCAGCACTTTATAGTTCAGAGGGTTTATGTACAAAACAAAAGACATCACAAAGTTAGTGGCTAATATACAACTCAAACACTAGGAGTGAGGGCCCTGCTCGCAAGAGTCTATGAGGAAGTGGGGGTAACACAAAAGGTAGTTGATTGTTATATTAAGTAGTCCAGCCATCTCTATACTGAAAGGAGTGGTGTGCACCAATCTGCGTGTGCTAGTGCTTTGGTTGGATGACTATCAGAAGATCAAGCTCAGGCCAGAGGAGTTGGGGAGGGGGGGTACTAGGGGAAGAGTTAGTTTTGGAAGCATGATAAGCCTGCCTGAAAAAATGTGTTTTTAAGGTATATGGAGTTATTCCACATGTGGACATACATAAAAGCTAAATCTGAAAAGTAATATCAAGGGACAAGCATCTTATAAGTGTTATAAACAAAACCCCTAAGCTCCTTCTAGTATTTCTGGAAGTAGCTAGAATTTTATAATTTGTCATCTATGTAGTCACTTTAAACCTTTATTACAAAAATAATAATCACAGAACTGTAGACCAATAAGAGCTATATGCAAATTAATTTATTAAAATTATGTAAAATGGTTGAACATAAAAAATAATGTTGCTGTCACGGTCTCGGTTGTGTTCGCCGTAACACGGTTACTGTACATGCTGGTTGCCAGGGGCAACGTGTTGTTGTTGCAGCATGTAGGTGCCTCCTCCTTTCTCTTGGGTCCTTTCCTGTCTGGTGCTGGGGGGGTTAACTACCTGGCTGGGTGTGGCCACTAGGTGTTCTTATTGACTGTGGCTTCCAGGCTGGAGTTAGTTATCCTCCAGCCTTGGTGTGTGCTGGAGTTACAGTCAGGTCCATAAATATTGGGACATCATCACAATTCTAACATTTTTGTCTCTATACACCACCACAATGGATTTTAAATAAAAAACAAACAAGATGTGCTTTAACTGCAGACTGTCAGCTTTAATTTGAGGGTATTTACATCCAAATCAGGTGAACGGTTTTGGAATTACAGCAGTTTGCATATGTGCCTCCCACTTGTTAAGGAACCAAAAGTAATGGGACAATTGGCTTCTCAGCTGTTCCATGGCCAGGTGTGTGTTATTCCCTCATTATCCCAATTACAATGAGCAGATAAAAGATGCAGAGTTCATTTTGGGTGTGCTATTTGCATTTGGAATCTGTTAGTGTGAACTCTCAAGATGAGATCCAAAGAACTGTCACTATCAGTAAAGCAAGCCATCATTAGGCTGAAAAAACAAAACAGACTCATTAGAGAGATAGCAAAAACATTAGGCATGGCCAAAACAACTGTTTGTAACATTCTTATAAAGAAGGAACGCACTGGTGAGCTCAGCAACACCAAAAGACCCGGAAGACCACGGAAAACAACTGTGGTGGATGACTGAATAATTATTTCCCTAGTGAAGAAAACACCCTTCACAACAGTTGGCAAGATCAAGAGCACTCTCCAGGAGGTAGGTGTATGTGTATCAAAGTCAACAATCAAGAGAAGACTTCACCAGAGTGAATACAGAGGGTTCACCACAAGATGTAAACCATTGGTGAGCCTCAAAAATAGGAAGGCCAGATTAGAGTTTTTGCCAAACGACATCTAAAAAAACCTTCACAGTTCTGGAACAACATCGTATGGACAGATGAGACAAGATCAACTTGTACCAGAGTGATGGGAAAGGAAGAGTATGGAGAAGGAAAGGAACTGCTCTTGATCCTAAGTATACCACCTCATCAGTGAAGCATGGTGGTGGTAGTGTCATGGTGTGGGCATGTATGACTGCCAATGGAACTGGTTCTCTTGTATTTATTGATGATGTGACTGCTGACAAAAGCAGCAGGATAAATTCTGAAGTGTTTCAGGCAATATTATCTGCTCATATTCAGTCGAATGCTTCAGAACTCATTGGACGGTGCTTCACAGTGCAGATGGACAATGACCCAAAGCATACTGCAAAAGCAGCCAAAGAGTTTTTTAAGGGAAAGAAGTGGAATGTTATGCAATGGCCAAGTCAATCAATTGACCTGAATCCGATTTCAGCATGCATTTCACTAGTTGAAGACAAAACTGAAGGGAAAATGCCCCAAGAACAAGCAGAAACTGAAGACAGTTGCAGTAGAGGCCTGGCAGAGCATCACCAGGCATGAAACCCAGCGTCTGATGATGTTTAGGCGTTCCAGACTCCAGGCTGTAATTGACTGCAAAGGATTTGCAAGCAAGTATTAAAAAGTGAAAGTTTGATTTATGATTATTATTCTGTCCCATTACTTTTGGTCACTTAACAAGTGGGAGGCACATATGCAAACTGTTGTAATTCCTACATCGTTCACCTGATTCGGATGTAAATACCATCAAATTAAAGCTGACAGTCTGCAGTTAAAGCACATCTTGTTCGTTTCATTTCAATTGTGGTGGTGTATAGAGCCAAATATGTTAGAATTGTGTTGATATTCCAATATTTATGGACCTGACTGTATGCTCCTGTCCTGGATATGCCATATGTCCAGTGTGAGGGCCACCTAGTTGGACATCGATGTCACCATGATGTCTCCCCTATGTTCCCTCTGTCCTTTACCCTTCCTCACCTGTTGTCTTGTTTGGTGTGGTTTATGTTATGGATATATTGTTATGTCTAGTTTGGTGTTCCATGTCTGGTATGTTTTATGTTGTTGTCCAGCATGGTTGCTAGACATTTCCCCTGTCTGTGCCTTCGGAAGAGGGCTCCAGGGTTCCCTGGAGGGGGAACTACAAGTCTGTATGCAGCTTTGCCTGGGGGCCACCATGCATCCCCTCTGCTTGGGGATCCAGGCAGTAACTGGTGTGCTGGATACCTGTGTGTGTTGTTGGTATGGAGTCCAGTATTGTGTGTGGGCTCCAGTATTTATGCATGGGTTCCAGTTGTGGTGGCTGCGGCAGGTAAGTGTGTTGCTCTGTGTGCTTACCTGCCGATTCAGTTGCTGTATACGGTCTCCATTATTTCCTTGCAGCTAGGCCGGTGGAGACTCCTGTTCATCCGTGTCTGGGATGAACAGGTCGTCTCAGCCCTTTCTTTATCCGTAGGACTGTTCAGGGCGACTCAGGGCCCAGGTTCCTGTGTATGAGCCCTTCTACCATCTGAGTTAGCTCATACGGATAGGAGTTAGGGCAAGGATTAGGGATGCTTTAGAAGGTGACCTGCTCCCTTTTTTCGGTGTCCAGGCCTAGTTGCTTGCCATTGTACGGTGGGGAGTTTTCCCCAGCTCCCCACCGTGACAGTTGCTTGGTTGTAGTTTTCTTAAAATCTGTTTATTTTAGTTATGTTCACATTTGCGTCAGAAGAAGCTCCTATTCTGAGCCTTCTTTGCCATTTTTGGCAAATTTGATGGAAGTAATAGCACTGCATGTAACACTATTCTTGCTATTATTAATATTCTTGCTCCTTACTATTTGCCTGACTATGTTGCAGGTCGAGGTCAAGCCATTCAAAACCTAGAGTTCCTTGTAGAAGCACAATAGAATATGACATCTCTTATAAGTGTAAGGGTGTAAGCAAGATTTACCAATGTTATTGAATGTAGAGTGTAAATTGCCTGCTATAATTCGTTTGGTCAGTAGATGGCAGCAAAGGACTAATCTACATTGAAGTTTACTATAGAGAAAAATCTGATATACATTTACCTTGCAAAGTCAAAATACTGATAATTTAGGGGCAGGCTAGGACTCTCAGAACAGTTATGGTGAACTGGAATTGCAGTTTTGAGACTGCACTTGGCAAATCAGTTGCTGCATCACACTCTCCCTAGGAAAGGGAGGAATTCCGGTGCAGAGCAGGAAGGGGAGTGGGTCTCTGCCTGTGTAATGCTGAGGAAGTCAGGAAGGACTTGCTGTGGAACTTGGAAGAGGAATTTCGACTTACAGTGGATTCTGACTACAGCCCCGAGGGAAGATTCACCGCGACGAATCCGGAAAGCACTTAGCTGTACGGTCCAGTTCTCGAGTGGACCAGGGGATCAAGGAAAAGTACCAAGAACTTACGAAACTACCCAAGGAACTGTAAGTGTAGATCTGCCGCGTCACACCTCGTTGTACTGCACCAGTGACATTTTGGGGACATATAGGAAAGTGTCAAGATACAGACTTTACTTTGTTGGATTACAAATAGTATTGCACAATGGGTACACCCCAAAGACAAAGCTCGCTCAGGAACATTCAGGCGCTGCCAGGCTGCTTTATGGACTGTGGGGGGAAATTCCGCAATAGGTAGTTTAGCGTTAGGCAGTATTACTGTTACTGTTTGATTCATGCTATGTTGTTATCCTGTTTATATATGTCTAGCCACTTATCCATTAATACTGTTCAGTAATCTTTACTGCTGGGTAAGAACCGTTGTCTGTGTCTGTGTGGCATCGTGTACCCTCTGTACCTGTGGATCTAGCCCTCGGTCTTCTTTCATTAGCACAAAAAGTTTGGTCTCATTTCAGTAATATCACATCAGTAAAAAAAAAGTTCCTTAACTGTGCTCACCTACAGTAATCAGACATGACTTTAAATAGATTTTAATAAGAGTTGGGCCAAATCCACAGATTGCTGGAATGTTTTAAGATTTTACTGTAGTTTCTACTCTCTCTAAATACCATAGATGCTTTTAAATCCTGGTCTGCAAGAGAGCCAGTTTTAGAAACACCTAATGAACAAGCTTCCCAGCAGAAGGCACACTGACAATCAGAGCTTCCGCCTGGGTAATAAATATAAAGTGCATTTCATTAACTGCCTCCTACTGCAATTAAACATTTACTGTAGACTTTTTCCGGAAAACTGCTGAAATTTCAGTGCTCCCTATCCACAACTCATCTTGAAGTTGTACACATAGCTTAATTAATGCTTATTGTCCATACGAGGTAAGAACTTTACCAAGAAAGAAACACAAAAAAACAACACTTTTCTTTTTTCCTAAGTAACTGGAAGAAGGGCAAATTGGCTGAGCATCTGTATGGAGATATAATAATACTTTCCACTTTTTATTATTCCCAGTGCTGCAAACCTCAAAAAAAAAAGCTTGATTCTAAATCTATTTTTGTGTTGAATGCCTTGTTCTGGGCACATATTACAATAATTGTAGCATGTAGTAACACATTGCTCTGGCTTCCCATATGCACCATATGGCAGCACACAGAGCTTTTATAGGTCCATAATACTGACCCGTAGGGACTGTGTACAGAATGTGTCTGTACAGGGTCCATGCACATGCTATACTTTTAATGGCATTCAGGTTTTAGCATCGTTATTTACATGTGGTTGTGGGACTCTGCCTAGGTGCAAAGGGGAAGTGACTTCCATCTTTACATATTGGTAAGAAAAGTATTTTAAAATGATCAAAAATGTTATGCTTTAAAGGGGTTATCCAATTTCTCAACCCCCCCCCCCCCGCCCCCAAATGTGCCGGGCCCCTCACCGGTAATATACTTACCACGCTCCTCGCTCCCGGCTTCGCTCCTGGTCCCTGCTGCTTCTCTATGCACATGGATGAAAACATCCGGCGTCAGGGGGGAGCAGCGAATGGCAGGCGGGGACGGGGACAAGCCTCCCTAGCATCGTGGGTGACGGGGGCCCAGCTGATGTGGGGGGGTTTTAAGAGATTGAATAATCCCTTTAAGGTCCAATGTTGTCAGAAACTGCAGTTTTTGTCCTAAATCAATTGCTAGCAGTCTGCAGTAAGGGTACAGAGGGGTGGTAACTAGTTGGGAGTGTGTACCTGCACAGTCTGTCTCTATCCAATCAGTGCTGCAATTTTCAGACTGTGCAGGTACACATCTCCAACTGGTTACGACCCCCTGTACCCTTACTGCAGACTGCTAGCAATTCATTCAAAACTTCTAGTAGAAATAATAAAGGAATGGCACAACAAAGAGCCATAAGAATAGATGCTCCAGAATTGTTATTGCATGGGGAATGCATGAAGCTATTAAAACAGGCATGTCAGTAGGGGTGAAAGGTCCTCTTTAAGGTAACTATGGAATAGATTGTAAGGATGTCAAATAAGTGCAGATTAATTGTTTTATATGATAGCCTAGTAATGACAGCAGTTAGTACTGTATTAGAGATGAACAAATTGACTCCAAACAAACTGAGCTTGTTACAAATTTCATAAAAATTAGTCTGCCAAACAAATCTGAAGTTTTTGAAATTCATTTCAGACAAATCATGTGAAAACAGTAAACAGCGCCACTTTACTGTGGATATTGACAATGAAAACCATGAGGAAAGGAAGATGAGAGATCACATGAAACTGGGAGGAAGTGGGGAGAGACAGGCAGCCTGGATCAGCCAATGAGGCTCAAAATTCAGAAAGGTCCATTGCTAAGAAACAATTTTGACTTCAGCTTCTTACCTGGAGGAATGTCTTGTGGCAGTGTCTGACAATAAGCAATTGCAGACAAAAGCCAGTAACCTAGCTGTACTAAGGACACTATAGGGGGAGAACAGGGAAATATAATTGGGTAGATTTTAGGGAATTTATTGAAAGCTTTGAGGCAGTGAGAGATTGGTCTCCCAGTTGTGTGTTTAATACAGCTGCTGTGGGCAGCTAGTTCTGTATTACAAAACCCCCTGCATAAAAAAGAAACTATTTTTTTCTATATATGAACAGACAGCCAGCTTTAAAAAGAAAAAGTTTCTACAGTTCATAGGCTGAGCAATTGCATATTTTTCATTCGAAAATCTATTTTAGTGCATTTTGCCCATTTTATTAAGCACATTAGATAACATTCAGTTATAGCAAAAGCATTTTACAGCAATAACGCCATTATTATACCTGCATTATTATATTCATTGCATATTATTGCAAGATAGCAGTCAGTTATAGCAAAAGTATTTTATGGCAATAACGCCATTATTATACCTGTATTATTAAACGTATGGCTTATTATTGATAGATATTGTTCAGTTATATCAAATCATTTTTACGGTAATAATGCCATTATTATACTTTTTCATCTAACATTCAGAATGTGGGTAGTAGCAGCAGCAGAAGCACCAGCCAGCCAGTAGTAGTAGTAGGCCACAGTTCTCCCTGTCTTATGACAGGTTCCACGGTATTACTGAGACCAAAGAGGGTGTGATTGTGGACTGGAAGGCTTACTCCTATCAGTCACAGCAGGATGATGTGGATGTCTGACACCGTGCCTTGGAGCCTGGGGTTACAGCATTCCTCTTGCTCCTCCTCCTTGTAACCCTAGAGAAGCCTTTCAGTTGCATCCTCTCTGTCTTGACTACCCCCTTCTAGTTGGGCACCTTCTTTATTCCAAAGAAGAGGCAACCAAACCCCATGTGCTCAAGAGAATCGCCCTGAGATGACTTGGGACCCCATGCATAGCTGTCTTTCTGTTGTTGGTAGTATTGGCACTTGTAGCGACTGTGGTGGCTGTAGGGGCAGTTGTAGCAACATTGGAACTCAAGGCAAATACAGAGCAGGGAATAGTGAAGGGGGCCAAGGAGCCCACAATGACAACTCAGTCTAATAAAATTGGTGTGGAGGGTGAGGATGACAATGATTGTGTTAGACAGGACCTGGGAGTTAGATCATGATGCTAAGGAGGAGGTTACATCAAAGGAGGAGGGTGGTGGCCACGGTGGCAGCAATAAAGAGCAGAGCAACGTACAGCAAAAATTTCCCAAAACCCTGCCAGGGCCAGATCTGCTTCTATTATGGTCAGATCAGGAACTGGTGATGCAATGATACTGTGGGTGCAGGCTCAAAACGTGCCAGACCTAAGCCAAGTTAGGTTGCTTCTAGCTCTGTGCGGAGTGTGCCAATATCTCCCATCTGTCAGTTTTTCTCCACAGTGCCAGAAGACAAAAGCATTGCTGCATGCAAGATCTGCAGGATAAAAATAAATCATGGGCATTAAACACAAATAGAGGCACCATGGCTCTATTGCAACATATGATGCTGCATCACCAGTTACTGTGGTAAAATAGAAGTGGCCACCAGCTAGCTCAACAAGAGTGTCTTCCTTCTGATCTCCTTTGAAGCAGCCAGGCCAGTGTCTTTGTCATTGTCAGTTACTGCTTCTCCCACTCAGACTACTACTCTTCCTCTTCCTCCTCCAAGTCCATCTTCAGCTATTGATAACAGAATGTGTGGCAGGTAAACAATTCTATGCACCCAGCTATCCGCTGGTGTGCAAACTTAACTCCGACATGGCCAGGTTGCTGGCTGTGAAGTCACTGCCGTACCACTTATTGAATTCTGCTGCCTTTAGGGAGTTAACAGCATGTGCTTAGCATCACTGAAAGATACCTAGCTGTCCTTATTTTTCCAAAAAAGCCGTCTCCACAATCATGTGGTGGAGAACATAGGCCACTTCTTGCAATTCTCACTGCATGG
Source organism: Bufo bufo (assembly GCF_905171765.1). Taxonomy (NCBI): domain Eukaryota; kingdom Metazoa; phylum Chordata; class Amphibia; order Anura; family Bufonidae; genus Bufo; species Bufo bufo. The sequence goes on from NC_053391.1 coordinate 387,391,336, forward strand.
CAAGGTGCACACCACCATGGACACCTGGAGCAGTTGTTATGAGTAGGGAAAGTACATGTCTTTCACGGTCCACTAGGCCAATGGTTTTTATGGTGAGGCAACACTACAGCACTAAGGCCAGATCCTCCATATTTGTGTCTGTCTGGTTTCCACTCCATATTTGTGTCTGTCTGCCTCCTCCCCATCCTCCTCCATGGACATCCTCCTGTCTCTAACAGAAGCAGGGCAGAGCATTGATCTCACTCCCCCTCCCCCTATCATATGTAAAAAGTAAAGCGTTGCCATGCCATGTTTGAGCTGATTGCAGCTGGGCTGGAGTTGCCACACAGCACTTGCTGAAGTCCATCAAGCAGCAAACATGCCTCTAGCTGTCTCTCCTCCAACTGCAACTGAGCTAGGTTGTCAGCGACAAAGGCAGCAATCGTGGTCTTGCTGCATTTTGTGGAAATAACACATGCTCCCTGCATGGCACAAACGTAGTCATGCAACGCTGTTTGAAAAATTACAGTGGCTTTCAGAGGGTGCTTGCCATGTCCAGGAGACTGTCTTTGCATTTCCTCTAATCTGATATGGCAGGGAACTGGACTTGCAGAAACAGAATGGTCTGCCATTGCACTGTTTATCCGCAACATTCCAACTCTGTATATGATAGAGTGTCTGTACAAGCAGTGGTGAATAACTTTATTATGCACCAGACCACCTCAGCAGGAAGGATATGTTGATTTGAGATCAGACAGTGGCAGCTCATCAGAGACGCCAGTAGCATACTCAAGCCCTTTGAAAAGGCCACCAAATTTGTCAGAAGCGACAAATTTGTCAGAGCAGATCTTCACACTGATGCAGCAAGGAACGGCAGAAGAAAAATAGCTTCCTGATCTTGATAGCCATGCTGTAGGGGACCACATAGAGAGTGTCCCATGGAAGAGGAGGTGGAGCATGAGGAGCTACCATTGGGGGGAGTCACTTGTGCACAAAGACGATGGTGATGACACCTTACATGATGACCAATCATCTCAGTGGATGGGGCCGAGCCCAAAAGAACTGGGTGTTCGGGCAAGCTGGCCAGAATGGCAAGCTGTACGCTTAATGAAACTTATGCTTAATGTATACATAATGACAGGTGTATCGTTATCATCACACGATCTGATTTACTGGATAGCCATGGCTTTAGACCTTTACTATCAAAGCAAAATGAAGAAATGTTTTCCTGTTACCGAAAGGGAAGCCACATTGCTTTATTACCATTATACAATGTGTATGCTGCTTGCAGAAGCTTTCTGTGAGCAGACGCCTGCCACCCACATGTCTGACCAGGAGCCCCCTCTCCACTCACCTCAGAGTTACCCAACTCCCACGGTTTCCGCTACCACAAGTAGCAGAAACTGCCACAGCATCCAGTTCAGTATTATCAACATGATGGAGAAATTTTTCCATGAGCTTCTGATGCAAATCAGCAAATCAAAATGTACTACCTTAACACCTAGGTTCAGTCGTACTTTAGCTGGTGCATACCGCGTTCCCTGACCCAATAGACCTCTGGTGAGGCAGATCGGAACAGTGACCAGAACTGTCCCATTATGTGCTCTCTTTACTGTCTTGCCAAACCGCCAGGGACAAATTTATCCTCCGCCAGTGTACAACATATCACTTTTGTCAAAATGAACGATGTATGTATTTGTGAGGATTTTCAAACACCTGCGTCTTAGACTGATGAATGAATATATAGATCTGCCCCATCATGACACTGCCACTGTCTGCTGCCTAATCATGTTTAATACCGTATGCTGCCATCTTGCTGCTGCTGTCTGCCTATCTACCATCATGTTGCAATCCGTATGGCAGCTGCTGCTATCATGCCACTGCCGCTGTCTGCCTGCCTACAATCATCTTCTGTACAATATGGCTATAGCTGCTTCTGCCAGCCTTATGCCACTGCTGCTGCCACTACAGCTGTTACTCCCTTCTGCCAATTCCCCCTCTACTTCCACTTCCATTACCCCTACTGCCACTACCATTACTGCTACACAGTTGTTTCTACTGCTGCCACCTCAAAACAGCTGCGCACACATCTACTGCCTTGCCTGCTCCATGCTGTTCTTCTACTGCTGCTGCTAGTATTGCACCCACATCCACACTGTACTATGTCTGCTCCGAAAGAAAAGTGGGAATTTTTCCAGGCTTGTTCAGAACAAGCCACTATTTCTTTTGACAATTAACAACTGGATGTGTATAAATACAGGCAGGCATTCTTCCCCTATTAAGACATACTTTTTGGACACGTGTGGAATAAGGCACTGTTTCTGAAGACATTAACATGTATGTGGGCATAAACATGGGCAGGGATCTACCCCATTAAGGCATAATGTTTGGACTCTTGGTCCCAACAAACCACTATTTTTTTTTCATAACACGGTGTGTGTTTAAACACCATCTACCCCTGATAAGGAACCATTTTTGGAAGCTTTCTAACATTAAAAAGATTAACACATGCGACAGCACAGTGTGTATTTATACATGCTGTTTGTTAACACTAGCAACCATTTGTTTACCCCTAGCTACATGTAAATGCCCCTCTGACATTATTTGCCATTGTCGCCATTGCATTCAAAAGATTAAGGGGTAAGGGGGACGGGAGAGCAAAATTTGTAAAAACATTATAAAAAGTGATAACGAAAAGATATAATAAATCTGAGTTCCAGGGACCTCAGAGTGTGATACACTGCACCAATTTTCTGTCAAAATAGAACATGTTTGATTCATGTAGAATCCTATCTATCCAGATCCATCTGTAGCTATATACGGTCCTGTATACTGTATGTTTTACATCTTATGATTTTTTTTATCTTTACCTCTCTAGCTTTTAAAGGTATATTAGAATTGGAATAGGAATTCTGAACATTCAGTTTTACCTTTGGAATTACATACTATTCACAAAGGGCACTGAGCTTTACACTACTACCAGCAGTAGAAATATTACAGAAAATAAAAATGCCAAAATCGATATTAAGAATAAATCACACATGCTTTCTCAAGGAAAAACCCATAAAGGTGGAATACACAAACTGCCTTCACAGTGTATTGTATTATGATATACTCTATTGCAGCTATAATAAATGGGGATACTATGTCAAAATAAATATAACACCACTCATTGTCACTCCTATAAGTCAGTCATAGGGCTTAAAGCTAACTAGATAAATTAGGTAAACTCTACAATAGCTGTAGCAATAAATGTAGGTACCAATTTCTACAGAAAAGTTATTTGTAGCTCCAGCTTATAAGACATGTTCTGGTCAAAAGAGTTTGTACATGCAAAGGTTCTCTTCATTAAAATTAATGTGCATAAAATATAGTAATGAGTGAAAGCACTCAAAACTTTCCATAACCCCCATTCATCATGAAAAAACTGTCCTTACATGAAATATATTCCACTTCAGTGAATATAAGACCAAGCTCTCAGAAATGAGCCACAGAACATTGAGGCACCATACAGTGACATATGGAATGCCTAGAGGTCTCTACAAGACCCTAATATTTTCAGTCTGCGAATATGGTAAATTTGGGAGTAAAGAATATACTTTCATGACTGAGATCAAAAGCAAAAAAGAATCAACCTGAAATAGATATGATATGCAAAGTGGGTATGAGTATAAATAAAATCTTATTTCTAGATCTTAAAAGAAAATCTACAAGCATCCACCACATATATGAATAAAAATGCTGTCGTTACTGATCCATGCAGATACCTGCATTATGCACTCGGCTCATTTGGGTGCTAATAGCTAGCTGTTCATATGCACATTGCTGCTAATGGATAGGAGTAGCTGTCTATTATTTCATTACTGTCTTTTTACAGTAAAGAATATGCTAATTATAAGCATATTAAAACCTGCAAATTGGCAAGTTACTATTAGAATTCTGAACGTTGGGGATACCAGCATCAATGTTCATTAACCCAATGGTTATGGGATCACCAATATGTCATGAAAGGCTTTGCAAATACTTCAGCAATTAGCTGCTCTGTGCTTCACAGCTTCATTCTGATTATTATCAAAAAAAAATCTTAGTTGTATAGCATTTCTTAATTCTAATGTAAGAAAACGGAAGAGATAATCTGGATCATTTTTGTTTTCTTTGGTATTCCTAGTTGTTTGTTAAAGGAGGTGCATCATTTAGTTATTGGCGTCTGTCACCACGAAATTCAGTGTTACACCAGGGACAATGGGGGACATTTATCAAAATTGGCGTTCCCATACGCCAGTCTTGATTCACTGTGTGCTGGAATATTGATATGCACCGAATTTAGGCAAATACAGATGAAATTAGGTGTGCATCAGAAACTCAATTCTACGCCAACCCTGGACTGGCTTAGACTTGGGCTATGATGTACACCAGTTTCTGGTATAAGTTATATAAATCCAAATTTTTTTTACTTCACAACAGTGGCGGAAATAGCTTCATAAATGCTCTTCAAAGTCTTGTAGTATTATCTGACTTGAATGTGGTGATACCTGTCACTTAGAGATCCCTTGCTACATTCTGGAGAAAAGGTACTTTTAATCCACATGCAAATGAGCAGTTTAGTGCACCAAGGGTGGACCCAAGCTGCTCCTCTTGTTTCCTTTGCCAGCATCTCCTTTGCTTTTTGATTGACTGGATCAGATTCCTGCATAGTCATCTCCCCTGGTCCTGTCAATCAAGAAGGAGAAGGAGGGGCTGACGGATGAAGCAGGGGGAGCAAGGGTGCACAGATTGACTTGGGCCCACCCACACTGAACTTAACTGTGCATTTGCATATGGAGTAAAAGTACTTATTCTCCAGAATGAAGTAACAGATCTCTAAGTGAAAGATATCCTTATTTACCTGAACTAGGCCTACAAGGCATTGTGCCTGGTTTATCAGACTTTCTAGACTTGTCACGTTGATCATAATTTCTGAGCTGAGATTCTTATAGAGCTTTTTGGGAAAATATTCAGTATAACTTGTAATCTATTGGATAGTTCTCCACACTAATTGCCAGCTATCTATATATACTCAGGGAAGCTGTTAAATACTGACAGCATTGTCCACTGAATTCATAAGCCCAGAATGAGCCAAAAATATTTTGATTATTTTCCCGCAAAACTATAAAGCAATCTGCTCAGCTATGCATTCTCTATAAAATTTCCCACAGATAGGACAGCAACTGACTGGAGCACTCCAGAAGGTGTATTTTCTTCTGTTTAAGCTATTCTGTTGTTAATTTACTTCTATGCTTTGGGTCGTTGTCCTGTTGCAACACCCATCTTCTGTTGAGCTTCAGCTGGTGGACAGATGGCCTTAAGTTCTCCTGCAAAATGTCTTGATAAACTTGGGAATTCATTTTACCTTCGATGATAGCAATCCGTCCAGGCCCTGATGCTGCAAAGCAGTCCAAACCATGATGCCCCCACCACCATACTTTACAGTTGGGATGAGGTTTTGATGTTGGTGTGCTGTGCCTCTTTTCTCCACACATAGTGTTGTGTGTTTCTTCCAAACAACTCAACTTTGGTTTCATCTGTCCACAGAATATTTTGCCAGTACTGCTGTGGAACTTCCAGGTGCTATTGTGCAAACTGTAAACGTGCAGCAATGTTTTTTTTGGACAGCAGTGGCTTCCTCTGTGGTATCCTACCATGAAATCCATTCTTGTTTAGTGTTTTACGTATCGTAGATTCGCTAACAGGGATGTTAGCATATGCCAGAGACTTTTGTAAGTCTTTAGCTCACACTCTAGGATTCTTCTTCACCTCATTGAGCAGTCTGCGCTGTGCTCTTGCAGTCATCTTTACAGGATGGCCACTCCTAGGGAGAGTAGCAGCAGTGCTGAACTTTCTCCATTTATAGAGAATTTGTCTTACTGTGGACTGATGAACAGCAAGGCTTTTGGAGATACTTTTATAACCCTTTCCAGCTTTATGCAAGTCAACAATTCTTAATCGTAGGTCTTCTGAGAGCTCTTTTGTGTGAGGCATCATTCACATCAGGCAATGCTTCTTGTGAAAAGCAAACCCAGAACTGGTATGTGTTTTTTATAGGGCAGGGCAGCTGTAACAAACACCTCCAATCTCATCTCATGGATTGGACTCCAGTTGGCTGACACCTCACTCCAATTAGCTCCTGGAGATGTCATTAGTCTAGGGGTTCACATACTTTTTCCACCTGCACTGTGAATGTTTACATGGTGTGTTCAATAAAAACATGGTAACATTTAATTCTTTGAGTGTTATTAGTTTAAGCAGACTGTGATTGTCTATTGTTGTGACTTAGATTAGATTTTATGACGAATTTGTGCAGAAATCCATATCATTCCAAAGGGTTCACATACTGTTTCTTGCAACTGTATAATGTTCCTGTGCATGCGACCAGTGTTCAGTGCATGTGCAATGAAGTTACCATAGGTGTGATGTTCTTGACTTCACCAAACATACTTTAGAACAGCTGGAAATTAATCCGAGACTCATCTCTGGAATTTATATGAATCTTTAACTTAAAGAGGACGTTTCATTACAATAAAAAATCTAAACTAAGTATGCTGACATGGAGAGCGGCGCCCAGGGATCTCCCTGCACTTACTATTATCCCAGGGCGCCGCTCCGTTCTCCCGGTATAGGCTCCGATATCTTCAGATTTTCGGCTCAACCGGGAGGAGCCTGCTCTTGTTCTCCTGGGAGTCTCCTTCTTCCAGGCTGTAGCGCTGGCCAATCGCAGAGTTCAGCTCATAGCCTGAGAGAACAAGAGAAGGAGACGGCCAGGAGAACAAGAGCAGGCTCCTCCCAGTTGAGCCAAAAATCTGAAGATACCGGAGCCCCTATACCGGGAGAACGGAGCGGCGCCCAGGGATAATAGTAAGTGCAGGGAGATCCCTGGGCGCTGCTCTCCATATCAACATACTTAGTTTAGATTTTTTATTGTAATGAAAGGTCCTCTTTAAGGGCACGCTGGTGGGTTGTGGCCCCAAAGCCATTGTACTGACAGTTTACCTTAAAGCTCATGAATGGAGAGAAGCAGCTGGACGTCAAGAATAACCACTCACTGGTCATTCAATGTACTGCTTCCTATAAGTGAATGGATGCTAAGTGATTGAGGCACCATACAGTGACATACAGTATGAAATGCCTATGTGTCTCAACAAGATTAGAGATGTCCCGAACTATTCGCCGGCGAACAGTTCCCGGCGAACATCGCTTGTTCGCATTCGCCGCAGCGGGCGAACATATGCAATGTTTGGTCCGCCCCCTATACGTAATCATTGAGCAAACTTTGACCCTACACAGTCAGCAGACACATTCCAGCCAATCAGCATACCCTCCCTCCCAGACCCTCCCACCTCCTACCTCCTATCAAACAGCAAGGACAGCATCCATCTTAGATTCATTCTGAAGCTGCAGTGTTAGAGCAGGGAGAGTGCTGCTGCTGCTGCTGCTGAATTAATAGGAAAATTGCAGTTGCCTGCCATTGTGTGTCAGGCCCACTGACTGTACTGTGCCCACTGCCAGTGCCCACCACTCATATCGGGTAGCACAGTACCTTACAGATAAAAAAGTCATTTAATTTTTTCTCTGTACTATAATTGCAGTTGCCTGCCAGTGAGTGTCAGGCCCACAGACTGTACTGTGCCCACTGCCCACCACTCATATCGGGTGGCACAGTACCTTGCAGATAAAAAAGTCATTTAATTTTTACCCTTTAATATAATTGCAGTTGCCTGCCAATGTGTGTCAGGCCCACTGACTGTACTGTGCCCACTGCCAGTGCCCACCACTCATTTCGGGTGGCACAGTACCTTGCAGATAAAAAAGTAATTTAATTTTTTCTCTGTAATATAATTGCAGTTGCCTGCCAGTGTGTGTCAGGCCCACTGACTGTACTGTGCCCACTGCCAGTGCCCACCACTCATATCAGGTGGCACAGTACCTTGCAGATAAAAAAGTCATTTAATTTTTACCCTTTAATATAATTGCAGTTGCATGCCAGTGTGTGTCAGGCCCACTGACTGTACTGTGCCCACTGCCAGTGCCCACCACTCATATCGGGTGGCACAGTACCTTGCAGATAAAAAAGTCATTAAATTTTTTCTCTGTAATATAATTGCAGTTGCATGTCAGTGTGCGTCAGGCCCACTGACTGTACTGTGCCCACTGCCAGTGCCCACCACTCATATTGGGTGGCACAGTACCTTGCAGATAAAAAAGTCATTTAATTTTTACCCTTTAATATAATTGCAGTTGCATGCCAGTGTGTGTCAGGCCCACTGACTGTACTGTGCCCGCTGACAGTGCCCACCACTCATATCGGGTGGCACAGTACCTTGCAGATAAAAAAGTCATTACATTTTTTCTCTGTAATATAATTGCAGTTGCCTGCCAGTGTGTGTCAGGCCCACTGACTGTACTGTGCCCACTGCCAGTGCCCACCACTCATACCGGGTGGCACAGTACCTTGCAGATAAAAAAGTCATTTAATTTTTTCTCTGTAATATAATTGCAGTTGCCTGCCAGTGAGTGTCAGGCCCACAGACTTTACTGTGCCCACTGCCCACCACTCATATCGGGTGGCACAGTACCCTGCAGATAAAAAAGTCATTACATTTTTTCTCTGTAATATAATTGCAGTTGCCTGCCAGTGTGTGTCAGGCCCACTGACTGTACTGTGCCCACTGCCAGTGACCACCACTCATATCGGGTGGCACAGTACCTTGCAGATAAAAAAGTCATTTATTTTTTCTCTGTAATATAATTGCAGTTGCCTGCCAGTGTGTGTCAGGCCCACTGACTTTACTGTGCCCAGTGCCCACCACTCATATCGGGTGGCACAGTACCTTGCACGCATAGTACCACTAATTTTAAAAAAAATGACAGGCAGAGACAGGCCACCCTGCAGGGGCTGTCGTGGTCGTGGTGCTGTGATTTCCTTTGGCCCTAGAATAATGCCCAGTGTTCAGAGGCCACTCAAAAAGTTCTGAGGACATAGTTGACTGGCTTACACAGGACACCCAATCTTCTACAGCTTCCGCTCGGAACCTTGACGCACTATCCTCCTCCAGCTCAGCTTTGGGCACCTCTCAAGTTACCACTCACCCGCCCGCTGCCACCACCAACACTAGCACCACAGCCGCTTCACTTGATCTGTCAGAGGAATTATTTACACATCAGTTGGAAGAAATGAGTGATGCGCAACCATTATTACCAGAGGATGTAGATAACAGGGATATGTCTCAGTCAGGCAGCATTACACACATGGACGTACGGTGTGATGATGATGTTGTACCCGCTGCTGCTTCCTTTGCTGAGTTGTCAGATACAAGTAAAGCGGTTGATGATGACGATGTGTCCGTGGATGTCAAGTGGGTGCCCGCTCGAAGAGAAGAAGAACAGGGAAAAAGTTCAGAAGGGGAGACAGAGAGGAGGAGGAGACGAGTTGGAAGCAGGGGGAGGTCGTCGCAAGGAGCTAGTGGCACAGTCAGACAGCATGTATCGGCACCCGGGGTCAGCCAGACAGCACGCCAATCAACGCATGCTGTTGCCACCACCAGAATGGCGTCATTGCAAAGCTCAGCAGTGTTGCATTTTTTTTGTGTGTCTGCCTCTGATAACAGCGATGCCATTTGAAACCTGTGCCAAAAGAAACTGAGTCGTGGGAAGTCCAACACCCACCTAGGTACAACTGCTTTGCGAAGGCACATGACAAATCACAAACGCCTATGGGATCAACACATGATGAGTACAAGCAGCACACAAACTCAAAGCCACCATCCTCCTCCTGGTCCAGCATCTTCAGCCACGTCAACCACTGCTGTCCTCCTTGCCCCCTATCAACCACCCGCCACTCCGCCTCTCACCTTTAGCAGTTCCTGCTCATCTGCCCACAGTCAGGTGTCTGTCAAGGAAATGTTTGAGCGTAAGAAGCCAATGTCAGAGTCACCCCCTTGCCCGGCGTCTGACAGCTGGCTTGTCGGAACTCTTAGCCCGCCAGCTTTTACCATACAAGCTGGTGGAGTCTGAGGCCTTCAAAAAATTTGTAGCTATTGGGACACCGCAGTGGAAGGTACCCGGCCGAATTTTTTTTTCACAAAAGGCAATCCCCAACCTGTACCCTATTGTGGAAAAGGAAGTCATGGCATGTCTGGCACACAGTGTTGGGGCAAGGGTCCATCTGACCACTGATACCTGGTCTGCAAAGCACGGTCAGGGCAGGTATATCACGTACACTGCGCATTGGGTAAACCTGCTGACGGCTGCCAGAGGAGTTGGTGACACCGCCACGACTTGCAGGCATGCCTGCTGCCACCTCCTCTACTCCTCCTACTCCATCCTCTTCGCTTACCTCCTCGGCTGAGTTCTCTTCTGCTGCTCCACATCAACTGCACCCCCGCAGCTCCCCAGGGGCTATTCCACATCCCAGATACGACAGTGTCACGCCGTCTTGGGGTTGACTTGCCTGAAAGCAAAGAGTCACACCGGACCAGCACTCCTGTCTGCCCTGAACGCACAGGTGGATCAGTGGCTGACCCCGCACCAACTGGAGATCGGCAAAGTGGTGTGTGACAACCCGAAGCAATTTGTTGGCGGCATTGAATTTGGGCAAGTTGACACATGTGCCGTGCATGGCACTTGTGTTGAATCTGATCGTACAATGCTTTGTGCATAAGTACCCAGGCTTACAGGACGTCCTCAAGCAGGCCAGGAAGGTGTGTGGCCATTTCAGGTGTTCCTACACGGCCATGGCGCACTTTTCCGATATTCAGCAGCGAAACAACATGCCAGTGAGGCGCTTGATTTGCGACAGCCCGACACGTTGGAATTCAACACTCCTAATGTTCGACCGCCTAATCCAACAAGAAAAAGCTGCCAACGAGTATTTGTATGACCGGGGTGCTAGGACAGCCTCTGCAGAGCTAGGTATTTTTTTGCTACGTTACTGGACGCTCATGCGCAATGCCTGTAGGCTCATGCATCCTTTTGAGGAGGTGACAAACCTAGTCAGTCGCACTGAAGGCACCATCAGCGACATCATCCCATTTGTTTTCTTCCTGGAGCGTGCCCTGTGAAGAGTGCTGGATCAGCCCGTAGATGAGCGTGAAGAGGAAGAGTTGTGGTCACCATCACCACCAGAAACAGCCTTATCATCATCGCTTGCTGGACCTGCGGCAACGCTGGAAGAGGAGTCTGAGGAAGAGGAGTCAGAGGAGGAATGTGGCTTGGAGGAGGAGGAAGACCAACCACAGCAGGCATCCCAGGGTGCTCGTCGTCACCTATCTGGTACCCGTGGTGTTGTACGTGGCTGGGGGGAAGAACAGACCTTCAATGAGATCAGTGAGGATGAGGAACGGGACATGAGTAACTCGGCATTCAACTTTGTGCAAATGGGGTCTTTCATGCTGTCATGCCTGTTGAGGGACCCTCGTATAAAAAGGGTGAAGGAGAACGACCTGTACTGGGTGGCCACGCTACTAGACCCCGGTATAAGCAGAAAGTGGCTGAAATGTTACTGAATTACCGGAAGTCGGAAAGGATGCAGCAGTTCCAAAACAAGTTAAAAAGTATGCTTTACAAAGCGTATAAGGGTGATGTCACAGCACAACGGGAATCTAACAGGGGAAGAGGTGAAAGTAATCCTCCTCCTACCACGACCCCGCCGGCAAGGACAGGACGCTTTACAGACGTGTTGTTGATGGAGGACATGCGGAGCTTTTTAAGTCCTACGCATCGCCACAGCCCTTCAGGGTCTACCCTCAGAGAACGACTCGACCGACAGGTAGCAGACTACCTCGCCTTAACTGCAGATATCGACACTCTGAGGAGAGATGAACCCCTTGACTACTGGGTGTGCAGGCTTGACCTGTGGCCTGAGCTATCCCAATTTGCGATAGAACTTTTGGCCTGCCCCGCTTCAAGTGTCCTGTCAGAAAGGACCTTCAGCGCAGCAGGAGGTATTGTCACTGAGCAGAGAAGTCGCCTAGGTTAAAAAAGTCTAGATTACCTCACCTTTATTAAGATGAATGAGGCATGGATCCCGAAGGGACTGACAGTGGGGAATGCATTTGACTAAAAAAGGCCTGATGAGATGCCTTGGGCTAAAAATGGTCCACACGCTGCTGTATTTAATCTCTGCATGCCGGATGACTTGCGTGACTTCTCCGCCACCAACTAGGGTTCAAGCCGCAATGTTTTAGTTCACTTTCTGCCTGGAAAACATCAATTTTTCCGGCCACTGCTACAGCAGCGGCTGCAACAATACCAAATTTTTCAGGCATGTGTACATGCCTAATTTTTCTGGCCTCTGGTGCTGCACTGTGGCTGCAAAAACAAAACAAAAAAAAGGCACATACATATGTCAATTTCCCTTTGTGATCGTTACCTTGTTGTGGTGAAGGGGCTTGTGTATCACAATGAAGCGATCACCTCTATGAGTGTGTTGGCAATGTTGGCACACCCCAGATGATAAGGTCGTTGCTTCATTGTGAACAGACCAAAAGCGATTGGCTGGATAATTTTGCATAGAAAAAACATTAATTTCTTTGTGATCATCTAAGGTGATCCTTAAAGCCTACTAGGCCAACAATGGGCCCACACTGCAGAATCATTGTTTTCTGGGTCACTTAACTGTCACTGAACTACCTCAGCACGACCATAGGCTTTGAAAAACTGCCATCGCCTTTAATCTCCCAAACATGGGCACGAGCACAGTCATCACTACACCAAGATTGACGCATAGAGGAATAAAATTTATGTCATGAGTGTGTCAACTATTGACAACTCTTTGCGGTTGTCTAAAATCTATTCATAGAAACATAGAAACATAGAAACATAGAATGTGTCGGCAGATAAGAACCATTTGGCCCATCCAGTCTGCCCAATATACTAAATACTATGGATAGCCCCTGGCCCTATCTTATATGAAGGATGGCCTTATGCCTATCCCATGCATGCTTAAACTCCTCCACTGTATTTGCAGCTACCACTTCTGCAGGAAGGCTATTCCATGCATCCACTACTCTCTCAGTAAAGTAATACTTCCTGATATTACTTTTAAACCTTTGCCCCTCTAATTTAAAACTATGTCCTCTTGTAGCAGTTTTTCTTCTTTTAAATATTCTCTCCTCTTTTACTTTGTTGATTCCCTTTATGTATTTAAAAGTTTCTATCATATCCCCTCTGTCTCGTCTTTCTTCCAAGCTATACATGTTAAGTTCCTTTAATCTTTCCTGGTAAGTTTTATCCTGCAATCCATGTACCAGTTTAGTAGCTCTTCTCTGAACTCTCTCCAAAGTATCAATATCCTTCTGGAGATATGGTCTCCAGTACTGAGCACAATACTCCAAATGAGGTCTCACTAGTGCTCTGTAGAGCGGCATGAGCACCTCCCTCTTTCTACTAGTAATGCCTCTCCCTATACACCCAAGCATTCTGCTAGCATTTCCTGCTGCTCTATGACATTGTCTGCCTGCCTTTAAGTCTTCTGAAATAATGACCCCTAAATCCCTTTCCTCAGATACTGAGGTTAGGACTGTATCACTGATTTTATATTCTGCTCTTGGGTTTTTACGGCCCAGGTGCATTATCTTGCACTTATCAACATTAAATTTTAGTTGCCATATATTTGACCATTCCTCTAGTTTTCCTAAGTCCTTTTCCATTTGGTGTATCCCTCCAGGAACATCAACCCTGTTACAAATCTTTGTGTCATCAGCAAAAAGACACACCTTACCATCGAGGCCTTCTGCAATTTCGCTGATAAAGATATTAAACAATATGGGTCCCAGAACAGATCCCTGAGGTACCCCACTGGTAACAAGACCTTGGTCTGAATATACTCCATTGACTACAACCCTCTGTTGCCTGTCCCTCAGCCACTGCCTAATCCATTCAACAATATGGGAGTCCAAGCCCAAAGACTGCACTTTATTGATAAGCTTTCTATGTGGGACAGTATCAAAAGCCTTACTAAAGTCTAGATAAGCGATGTCTACTGCACCTCCTCCATCTATTATTTTAGTCACCCAATCGAAAAAATCAATAAGATTAGTTTGACATGATCTCCCTGAAGTAAACCCATGCTGTTTTTCATCTTTCAATCCATGGGATTTTAGATGTTCCACAATCCTCTCCTTAAGTATGGTTTCCATTAATTTCCCCACTATTGATGTCAGGCTTACTGGCCTATAGTTGCCCGATTCCTCCCTACTACCTTTCTTATGAATGGGCACAACATTTGCTAATTTCCAATCTTCTGGGACGACTCCTGTTGCCAGCGATTGGTTAAATAAATCTGTTAATGGTTTTGCTAGTTCAACGCTGAGCTCTTTTAATAGCTTTGGGTGTATCCCATCAGGCCCCTGTGACTTATTTGTATTAATTTTAGACAGCTGACTTAGAACCTCTTCCTCTGTAAAGACACATGCATCAAAAGATTCATTAGACTTCTTTCCTAACTGAGGTCCTTCTCCTTCATTTTCCTTTGTAAAAACTGAACAGAAATATTCATTGAGGCAGTCAGCTAGTTCTTTATCTTCTTCTATATACATTCCTTCTTTTGTTTTTAATTTGGTAATTCCTTGTTTTAGTTTCCTTTTTTCATTTATGTATCTGAAGAATGCCTTCTGGCCTTTTTTTCCTGACTGAGCTAATTTCTCTTCTGCCTGTGCTTTGGAAGCTCTTATAACTTGTTTGGCCTCTCTCTGCCTAATCTTATAAATTTGTCTGTCATCCTCGTTTTGTTTTTTTTTATAATTCCTAAATGCTATCTTTTTGTTTTTAATGATTTTGGCCACTTCTGCTGAGTACCACAGTGGTCTCTTCCTTTTTTTGCTTTTACTGACAAGCCTAATGCAATTTTCTGTTGCCTTCAATAGTGCCACTTTTAAGTAGTCCCATTTCTCCTGGACTCCAATGAAACTGTTCCAGTCTGATAGGGACTTGTATACCACTAATCTAATTTTAGAAAAGTCTGTTTTTCTAAAATCTAAAACTTTTGTTTTTGTGTGGTGTGACTCAGTCACTGTACTTATAGTAAACCACACTGACTGGTGATCACTAGATCCCAAGCTTTCCCCTACAGTAATATCAGATACCAAATTCCCATTTGTGAATACTAAATCTAAAATGGCCTCCTTCCGGGTTGGCTCCTCCACTACTTGCTGTAGAGATAATCCCAGTAGGGAATTTAGAATATCTGTACTCCTGGCAGAACTAGCTATTTTGGTTTTCCAGTTTACATCTGGAAGATTGAAGTCTCCCATAATGATAACTTCCCCCTTCAATGTCATTTTAGCTATTTCCTCAACTAGTAGATCATCTAATTCTTTGACTTGGCTAGGTGGTCTATATATCACACCTACACGAGTTGCCTTATGATTATCAAGCTGCACGGTAACCCAAACTGACTCTAAATTGTTCTCACTAACTTGTATCAAATTAGATTTTAGGTTATCTTTCACATACAGGGCCACCCCTCCCCCCTTCTTGCCTTCTCTGTCTTTCCTGTATAGAGAGAACCCTGGTATTGATATATCCCAGTCATTACTCCCCTTGAACCACGTCTCAGTAACAGCCACTACATCTATATTCTCAGATGCCATTATAGCCTCAAGTTCATTGATTTTATTTCCTAGACTGCGAGCATTTGTAGACAAGACTCTGAGCTTGTCATTTCTTAACCTTTGTGCTACTGCCCTTTTCTGGCATTGTTTCGGGGGGCAGTTGGACTGCTGGATTATCACTCTTTTGCCCCCCTTTCCTAGTTTAAATGCTTCTTAGCAAATACCTGGAACTGTTCACCGAGGACATTCGTTCCTTTGAGAGAAAGGTGCAAACCATCTTTCTTGTACAGTTCTTTTCCATTCCAACAAGAGCTAACATGAGACACAAAGCCAAACCCTTGGTTCAGACACCATTCACCAAGCCATACATTGAATTCCTTAATGCGCATCTTCCTGTCATGCTGAAGGTTATGCACAGGCAAAACTGCAGAGAATGAAACAGTTGATGCAACCTCCTGTATATCCTTTCCAAGTGTGTGAAAAGCTTCTTTCACCTTTGAAACCTCATTGCAAGCCAGATCGTTTGTCCCAAGATGGAGAATAACATCCACTTCCCTTTCCTGCTTTGCTTGCCTAACAATATTAACGATCCGTCGTCTATCCCTGCTAGCGGTAGCACCAGGGAGACATCTCACAACACCATTCTCCTCAAACTTCACACCTCTTATGATGGAATCGCCCACCAACAGCTGCTTACTATCAATCCTCGCCTTCTCCTTTTTGTCTTTGGCTGCAGTCTTGCATACTTTAGGCATGGGAGATGATTGTTTCTCACCCACTGTGCTTGAGCCATCCTCCATGTTGCTCTTGCACTCTGAAAGTGCTGCAAATGAATTATGGAGAGCCACAGACTGTGGGACATGCCTTCTATCCACAACTCTCAGTCTACCAGAACCTACAGTAACCCATCTCCCTATTCTAGGGGGCCTCTGTGGCAGTGGCATTGCAATGTTCTCAGCCTGAGTTTGTTTAGTGGTTAATTTAAAAACCTCATATTTCAAAAAGGTAATTTCCTGCTGCATTATGGAGAGCTGTCTACAGATCAGACAGTATCCAAACCTCTGAAGAGTGGAACCTGAAATAAAAGCACAACAATTCCTGCACAGAACCAGGTCTGCCATTGTAAAGAGGGGAAAGATTTTAAACAAACAACTCTTACTTGTTTAGATTGTATCCACCTCCAGATTACCTCCTGAGTATCTCCTGAATATCTCAATGCTCTTGTAAATCAGCTCTTGGTAAGCAGTCTTGGAGAAGCAGCAAGCTATAATTAGCAAGCTAATACTGTGTGGGTTTATATACACACCCTCCCACAAAGGCTCCTCCCCCAACAGCAAATTAACACCTTACTTGCCTATGCTCATTTGCAATCAGACAATAGAGATACTGTGTCTAGCAAATTCCTTACCTCTCTTGAAACACAGTGTCTGAGTATTGACCAGAAACACCACTGAAGTTCTGCTACAGTGGAAAAACTCTGAGTTAGACTAAGTTGGTCTCTGAATATCTCAATGCTCTTGTAAATCAGCTCTTGGTAAGCAGTCTTGGAGAAGCAGCAAGCTATTCGATACACGTCCCCTGATAGGGGACATAACAGGGATTAAACTGATAAGAATAGTACTACTTAACAGACCACTCATATAGGGTGGCACAGTACATTGCACGGCGCACGCGCAGTGCCCCAAATTGGAAGTAAGAGGACCGACCAACCATCTTTTTCCATCTCCCGGTTCCAAAAATCTATTACATACACCGGCCCCTGATAGGGGACGTAACAGGGATTAAACTGATAGGAATAGTACTACTTAACACACCACTCATATAGGGTGGCACAGTACATTGCACGGCGCACGCGCAGTGCCCCAAATTGGAAGTAAGAGGACCGACCAACCATCTTTTTCCATCTCCCGGTTCCTAAAATTTATTCCATACACCGGCCCCTGATAGGGGACAAAACAGAGATTAAACTGGTAAGAACAGATTTTTTTAATAAAAAAAAGAGGACAGCCTCTGCGGAGCTGGGTATTTTTTGGCCGCGTTACTGAACGCTCATGCACAATGGCTGTAGGCTCATGCGTCCTTTTGCGGAGGTGACAAACCTGGTCAGTCAAACCCAAGGCAACATCATCGACCTCATCCCATATGCGTTTTTTCTGGAGCGTGCCCTGCGAAGAATGCTGGATCAGGCCATAGATGAGCATGAAGAGGAAGAGTTGTGGTCACCATCACCACCAGAAGCAGCCTTGTCGTCGTTGATTGCTGGACCTGCGGCAATGCAGAGAGAGGAGTCTGAAGAAGAGGAGTCAGAGGAGGAAGGTGGCTTTGAGGAGGTGGAAGACCAACCACAGCAGGCATCCCAGGGGGCTTGTTGTCACCTTTCGGGGACCCTTGGTGTTGTACGTGGCTGGGTGGAGGAAGAGACCTTCAATGACGTCAGTGAGGACAAGGAACGGGACATGGCTAGCTTGGTATCCAACCTTGTGCAAATGGGGAGTTTGCGGTTGTGCAAATGGACTGTTTCGGTTGTTTGCGGTGCGTTAAATGGGGAGTTTGGTCTGTCAGAGTTTGGTCTGTCACTGTGAAGCGGGCGTAACCCTTACACTACCTGATCGATACAGCATCATACCTGATCGTATACACACACTGGATGTTTTAAAGCACGTTATTCCAAACAATTTAGGAATGTTAGGTGATTTATGCCATTTATGGATTAAAACCCGACTCTGCGTCAACTACGTAATTTTCCATGGGAGTTGTGCCATGGATCCCCCTCCGGCATGCCACAGTCCAGGTGTTAGTCCCCTTGAAACAACTTTTCCATCACTATTGTGGCCAGAAAGAGTCCCTGTGGGTTTTAAAATTCGCCTGCCTATTGAAGTCTATGGCGGTTTGCCCGGTTCGCCCGGTTCGCCCGTTCGCGAACATTTGCGGAAATTCGAGTTCGCCGTTCGCGAACGGAAAATTTTATGTTCGCGACATCTCTATACAAGATCCTAATATTTTCAGTCTGCAAATATGGTAAATTTGGGAGAAAAGAATGACTGAGATCAAAATAAAAAATAAATCAACCTCAAATATGATATGCAAAGTGGGAACTAGTATATATAAAATCAAATTTCTAGATCAGCTAGTGTAAGAAATGCATTATAATTTGCTACGTGTTCTGTGTCTAGTCTTGGATGACCTCTAACATATTCAGTGTTAAGCCCTTGGGGTGCACTATGCAATGAAAATAATTTATCTGCATTAATCCCTTGTTGTCACTGAGATGTAATTATCATTAAAGAACCAACCATTAAAAACATCATTTATAATAAATGTTAATTCGTTGGCACTTGAAAAAAATGTTTGGAACTGCTTTGATTTTCTTTACTAGATAACATCACAATTGTGAGGTGGGAAGAAGGAGGTATCAGAGCACATATAAGGGGGAATTTTAGGGCCAAATGAACAGCAGCAGGGTGAATGGTATTAGTCTCTATCCACATCTCATTTCAGCCTGCATCAGAGATGAACATGAATGGAAGGATGAAAGACTCCTAAGTGTAAAAAAGATCAATAGTTGAGTATATTAATTGTAAAGGAATTAAGTTTGTTATGAATTTAAAAAAAAATCTTTTGAAACTAGCAAATCTGAAATTTGGGATTAGTTTCAGACAATCACTCAAAATTGTATCTGCCATTTTACAGATCAGAAGACAGCACAGCAGGGCAGGGAACATGAAGAAGGAGGATCATATTACCCCAGGCAGTGCCCTGGCTGGCTCATAATGTCTAATGACCAATCAGAAAGGACTATACTGGCACATGTCATAGGAACTATATATTAACCCAACCAGAAAATGCATGTGTTTTGTCCGGGGTTATACATTGATTTGACAGGACATCTGAAGATAGAGAGAAAAAGAAACTTAGAATAAAGCTCGTTTAGTATCAGAGAGAGTTTAGGGACACAATAGCTAGTTAGTTAGACTTAAAGAGTAACTAAACTTTTGCCTCCTCCTGCACTGATGACATGACTGTGAGATCATCACAAGTTTTGCAGTTTAGTACATACAGAGCAGGTTCTAGTCCATAGTCAATGTTGTGGGGTGTACTGTAGACATGGCCTTGAGGTTCGCCCGGCAGTCGGTTTGCGGCGAACTTTGCCCGTTCGCGATTCGCCGAACATGCAAACATATGGAGATATTCGCGTCCGCCATATTCTTTTACATTGTGAAGAACTTTGACCCATGACACATCCATCAGGTGGCACAGGACAGCCAATTGAGACATTTCAGCCCATGGACACACCCCCTACCTTATAAATAAACCTGATCTGGCTGCCATTTTACATTCAGTCTTTTGTAAGTGTAGGGAAAGGTTGCTGTATGGAGCAGGGATAGACTGTCAGGGACAAAAACGCTATCAAATAGTTCCACAAAAGTCCTTTTAAAGACTGGTATAGGTGTACTATTGATAGGTGTGCAGTACAGAGGGGTGTAATACACTTATAATATATTTACTAACATATAAAGCATATTATAGTGCATTTGTATTGTGCAGCAGTGGTGGTGAGCGGTTCTGCATCGATACTGCAGCTACACAGAGTGACAAACGCAATTAGGAAAAATAATTATAACTGGTGTGATATACCAGTCACCCCCCAAAAATAACTGATAGAAGCGGGGTGTATACCAATAATATACTTTCCATATAGTGCATTTGGGTACAGCAGCATTTGTTTGATGTTTTGCTGTTTTGCTGTTTTCCCTCTGCTACACACAGTGACAAACGGTATTGGAAAAAATAATTATAACTGGTGTGATATACCAGTCGCCCCCCCAAAAAAACAGATTGAAGCGGGGTGTTATATACCAATATACTTTTTTTATAGTGCATTTGGGTACTGTATAGTGTATTTGCGCATGCGCGTATGCGAAAATTATATTGCCGATATTTCACATTGAAAAAAATAATGAATGGAGATCGCAAATTCGAATAATACATCTGGTATGTCACTGTCCATGTTGTGGGACTAATTGTGCACTTCTAGTAATTATTTCTTGGCTGCAAATATGAGCTTAAGGTTTTTCAGGTTCGCCTGCCATTAAAATGAATGGGACCCGTCGCATACTTGCGGTTCGCGAACATTTGATCGCATTCGCGCGATCGCGAACCGTCCCGGCAGATGTTCGTCCATCACTAGTGTACTGTACAGGGAGTGCAGAATTATTAGGCAAGTTGTATTTTTGAGGATTAATTTTATTATTGAACAACAACCATGTTCTCAATGAACCCAAAAAACTCATTAATATCAAAGCTGAATATTTTTGGAAGTAGTTTTTAGTTTGTTTTTAGTTTTAGCTATTTTAGGGGGATATCTGTGTGTGCAGGTGACTATTACTGTGCATAATTATTAGGCAACTTAACAAAAAACAAATATATACCCATTTCAATTATTTATTTTTACCAGTGAAACCAATATAACATCTCAACATTCACAAATATACATTTATGACATTCAAAAACAAAACAAAAACAAATCAGTGACCAATATAGCCACCTTTCTTTGCAAGGACACTCAAAAGCCTGCCATCCATGGATTCTGTCAGTGTTTTGATCTGTTCACCATCAACATTGCGTGCAGCAGCAACCACAGCCTCCCAGACACTGTTCAGAGAGGTGTACTGTTTTCCCTCCTTGTAAATCTCACATTTGATGATGGACCACAGGTTCTCAATGGGGTTCAGATCAGGTGAACAACGAGGCCATGTCATTAGATTTTCTTCTTTTATACCCTTTCTTGCCAGCCACGCTGTGGAGTACTTGGACCCGTGTGATGGAGCATTGTCCTGCATGAAAATCATGTTTTTCTTGAAGGATGCAGACTTCTTCCTGTACCACTGCTTGAAGAAGGTGTCTTCCAGAAACTGGCAGTAGGACTGGGAGTTGAGCTTGACTCCATCCTCAACCCGAAAAGGCCCCACAAGCTCATCTTTGATGATACCAGCCCAAACCAGTACTCCACCTCCACCTTGCTGGCGTCTGAGTCGGACTGGAGCTCTCTGCCCTTTACCAATCCAGCCACGGGCCCATCCATCTGGCCCATCAAGACTCACTCTCATTTCATCAGTCCATAAAACCTTAGAAAAATCAGTCTTGAGATATTTCTTGGCCCAGTCTTGACGTTTCAGCTTGTGTGTCTTGTTCAGTGGTGGTCGTCTTTCAGCCTTTCTTACCTTGGCCATGTCTCTGAGTATTGCACACCTTGTGCTTTTGGGCACTCCAGTGATGTTGCAGCTCTGAAATATGGCCAAACTGGTGGCAAGTGGCATCTTGGCAGCTGCACGCTTGACTTTTCTCAGTTCATGGGCAGTTATTTTGCGCCTTGGTTTTTCCACACGCTTCTTGCGACCCTGTTGACTATTTTAAATGAAACGCTTGATTGTTCGATGATCACGCTTCAGAAGCTTTGCAATTTTAAGAGTGCTGCATCCCTCTGCAAGATATCTCACTATTTTTGACTTTTCTGAGCCTGTCAAGTCCTTCTTTTGACCCATTTTGCCAAAGGAAAGGAAGTTGCCTAATAATTATGCACACCTAATATAGGGTGTTGATGTCATTAGACCACACCCCTTCTCATTACAGAGATGCACATCACCTAATATGCTTAATTGGTAGTAGGCTTTCGAGCCTATACAGCTTGGAGTAAGACAACATGCATAAAGAGGATGATGTGGTCAAAATACTCATTTGCCTAATAATTCTGCACGCAGTGTATATATTCTTTAACCATTAACACCAAACTTGTTGCTACTACCCAGGGACACCTTTTGGATACTTTTTTTTACGTTTTAATAAGCATAAAAATCCCAAAAAATCCAACAGTGCAATGCACTGCATTTTTTAACAGGCTGTTACGATCAGCTACCATCATTTTGCCCATAGGCATATTTTTTGCTTTTACATTGGCATTACTAATGCTGTCTTGATATTAAAGAGTTTAAAGGACACTTGATATAGTATAAAATTAGAGTATCATAAACAACTTTTCAGGGCAATTGGGGTACTTTCGTTTTGGATCGATATTATCGGATCAGAACTGAATGTGACTAAAAATTCATACGAATCAGACCCAAAACAGATTTTAAGAAATTTGCTATTCCTGATCGTAATACATAGTCAACTGCACTTTTCGATAAAGTTAAACAAAGTTCTGCTGACGTCTACCGGTCCTTCAGATGCCAGGCAGTAGATCGTATGGTTTAACCACCTCCCGACCGCCTAATGCAGGGATGCATCCTGCGGGCGGCCGGGTTATTCTTCCTGGACGCATCGGCGCGTCATCTCGCGAGACGCAAGATTTCCTGTGAGGAGCGCGCATTCACAGGATCGGAAGGTAAACGAACTGATCTACAGCCTGCCAGCGGCGATCATTCGCTGGCAGGCTGTAGATGCGAGTTTGTTAACCCCTGAAAGGTATATCAGACGCTGTTTTGTTAACAGCGTCTGATATACCTGCTACCTGGTCCTCTGGTGGTCCCTTTTGCTTGGATCGACCACTAGAGGACACAAGCAGCTCTGTAAGTAGCACCACACTACACTACACACCACTGCAGTGACAGAATTATTTTTTTTCTGATCACTACAAAAACACAGTAAAATCACTGCGGCGCTATAAAGATCACTTTTGAGGGGCATGGCGAGTTCATAGAAGATTTTTTTTTTGCCACAAGTTAGCGGAAATTGATATATTTATTTTTTTCTTACAAAGTCTCATATTCCACTAACTTGTGACAAAAAATAAAATCTCACATGAACTCACCATACCCCTCACGGAATCCAAATAGACATTTATATTCCAGACTTCTTCTCACGCTTTAGGGCCCCTAAAATGCCAGGGCAGTATAAATTCCCCACATGTGACCCCATTTTGGAAAGAAGACACCCCAAGGTATTGTGTGAGGGGCATGGCAAGTTCATGTAAAATTTTATTTTTTGTCACAAGTTAGTGGAATATGAGACTTTGTAAGGGTACTTTCACACTTGCGGCAGGATGGATCCGACAGGCTGTTCATCATGTCGGATTCGTCCTTCCGCTATTTCACCGTGCCGCCGGACCGCCGCTCCGTCCCCATTGACTATAATAGGGACGGGGCGGAGCTTCGGCGCAGCACGGCGTGCATGGCGAAAGCCGCCGGACTAAAAAGTCGGACATGCAGGACTTTTTAGTCCGGCGGCGTTCGCTGTGCACCGCCGTGCTGCACCGGAGCTCCGCTCCCGTCCCCATTATAGTCAATAAAGACGGAGAGGCGGTCCGGCGGCACGGCGAAATAGCGGAAGGACGGATCCGACATGGTGAACCGCCTGTCGGATCCGTCCTGCCGCAAGTGTGAAAGTAGCCTTAGCGAAAAAAAAAACAACATAATTTTCCGCTAACTTGTGCCAAAAAAATTATATTCTAGGAACTCGCCATGCCCCTCACGGAATACCTTGGGGTGTCTTCTTTCCAAAATGGGGTCACTTGTGGGGTATTTATACTGCCCAGGTATTTTAGGGGCCCTAAAGCGTGAGAAGTAGTTTGGAATCCAAATGCGTAAAAAATGCCCTGTGAAATCCTAAAAATACTCATTGGAATTTGGGCCCCTTTGCGCACCTAGGCTGCAAAAAAGTGTCACACATGTGGTATCGCCGTACTCAGGAGAAGTAGGGCAATGTGTTTTGGGGTGTATTTTTACATATACCCATACTGTGTGTGAGAAACTTTAAAAAAAAATTATACAAAGTTGTCAATTTACAGAGATATAACCCCAAAACACATTGCCCTACTTCTTCTGAGTACTGCGATACCACATGTGTGACACTTTTTTGCAGCCTAGGTGCGTAAAGGGGCCGAAAGTCCAACGAGTACCTTTAGGCTTTACAGGGTTGCTCACAATTTAGCCCCGCCCAAAATGCCAGAAAAGTAAACACACCCCACAATTGACCCCATTTCGTAAAGTAGACACCCCAAGATATTCGCTTAGGGGCATATTGAGTGCATGAAAGATTGAACTTTTTGTCACAAGTTAGCGGAAAGGGAGACTTTGTGAGAAAAAAAAATAAAAAATCTATTTCCACTAACTTGTGCCAAAAAAAAAAAAAATTCTATGAACTCGCCATGCCCCTCACGGAATACCTTGGGGTGTCTTCTTTCCTAAATGGGGTCACATGTGGGGTATTTATACTGCCCTGGCATTTTAGGGGCCCTAAAGCGTGAGAAGAAGTCTGGAATCCAAATGCCTAAAAATGCCCTCCTAAAAGGTACTCATTGGAATTTGGGCCTCTTTGCGCATCTTGGCTGCAAAAAAAGTGTCACACATGTGGTATCACCGTACTCAGGAGAAGTAGGGCAATGTGTTTTGGGGTGTATTTTTACATATACCCATACTGTGTGTGAGAAATATCTCTGTAAAATGACAACTTTTACAGAGATATTTCTCTCACCCAGCATGGGTATATGTAAAAATACACCACAAAACACATTGCCCTACTTCTCCTGAGTACGGCGATACCACATGTGTGACACTTTTTTGCAGCCTAGGTGCGCAAAGGGGCCCAAATTCCAATGAGTATCTTTACGATTTCACAGTGCATTTTTTACGCATTTGGATTCCAAACTACTTCTCACGCTTTAGGTCCCCTAAAATGCCAGGGCAGTATAAATACCCCACAAATGATCCCATTTTGGAAAGAAGACACCCCAAGGTAAAAATATATATAAATCGTTTTCCGCTAACTTGTGCAGAAAAAAAAAAATATTCTAGGAACTTGCCATGCCCCTCACGGAATACCTTGGGGTGTCTTCTTTCCAAAATGGGGTCACTTGTGGAGTATTTATACTGCCCTGGCATTTTAGGGGCCCTAAAGCATGAGAAGTAGTTTGGAATCCAAATGCGTAAAAAATGCCCTGTGAAATCGTAAAGATACTCATTGGAATTTGGGCCCCTTTGCGCACCTAGGCTGCAAAAAAGTGTCACACATGTGGTATCGCCGTACTCAGGAGAAGTAGGGCAATGCGTTTTGGGGTATATTTTTACATATACCCATGCTGGGTGAGAGAAATATCTCTGTAAAATGACAACTTTGTATAAAAAAATGGGAAAAGTTGTCTTTTACAGAGATATTTATCTCACCCAGCATGGGTATATGTAAGAATACACCCCAAAACACATTGCCCTACTTCTCCTAAATACGGCGATACCACATGTGTGACACTTTTTTGCAGCCTAGGTGCGCAAAGGGGCCCAAATTCCAATGAGTATCTTTACGATTTCACAGGGCATTTTTTACGCATTTGGATTCCAAACTACTTCTCACGCTTTAGGTCCCCTAAAATGCCAGAGAAGTATAAATACCCCACAAGTGACCCCATTTTGGAAAGAAGACACCCCAAGGTATTTCGTGAGGGGCATGGCGAGTTCATGTAAAATTAAATTTTTTGTCACAAGTTAGTGGAATATGAGACTTTGTAAGAAAAAAAATTTAAATAAAAAAAATAATAATTTTCCGCTAACTTGTGACAAAAAATAAAAACTTCCATGAACTCACTATGCCCATCAGCGAATACCTTAGGGTGTCTACTTTCCGAAATGGGGTCATTTGTGGGGTGTTTCTACTGTCTGGGCATTGTAGAACCTCAGGAAACATGACAGGTGCTCAGAAAGTCAGAGCTGCTTCAAAGTGCGGAAATTCCCATTTTTGTACCATAGTTTGTAAACGCTATAACTTTTGCGCAAACCAATAAATATACACTTATTGAATTTTTTTATCAAAGACATGTAGAACAATAAATTTAAAGAAAAATTTATATAGAAATGTAGTTTTATTTGAAAAATTTTACAACAGAAAGTGAAAAATTTCATTTTTTTGCAAAAATTTCGGTCAATTTGGATTAATATCAAAAAAAGTACAAATGTCAGCAGCAATGAAATACCACCAAATGAAAGCTCTATTAGTGAGAAGAAAAGGAGGTAAAATTCATTTAGGTGGCAAGTTGTATGACTGAGCAATAAACCGTGAAAGTAGTGTAGTGCAGAATTGTAAAATGTGGTCTGGTCATTAAGGGGGTTTAAGCTAGGGGAGCTGAGGTGGTTAAACAGCACTCTCTTGCCCAGGAACAATGATTTCATATGGGGATGAGCGATTGCAGTAGCGATCACTCATCCTCATACTGTGGAAGTGATTGCTGCATGTAAATGCAATGCTTCACCTCCACTTTTGTGAAAATATCCTTCTTAGAATCTGCTGCTCCACCCAGAGTCTAAATGCACCAGAGTGGGACAATCTACCCAGCTGGAGATTTCTTCCTTTCCATAGATGTTGCTCCTCTTTTCACATAGTAACTGGGTGAGGAGTCCTTAAACCACATTAAAGGAATACGGACTTTAGATGCCAATAACATGTGTATAATGTGCATGTGGAAGCCTCAGAGAGCCCATGCCCAGACAAACCATTTCTCGGGATATGACTAGCCGAGATCTGCATATCCTTTTAATCTCACTCTCCATGTCTTGTCAAAAGAAAAGGATAGAGTGACGCGAAAAATATGCAAAAAGGAGCTGACCCCGCCCTGGCATCTCCAGCAAACATTAGACATAGCTAACTCCAAACAATAGAGTGCATCTGGAATTTTATACCAATGAGATAAGAGCATACGCTAGATGCATGCTGGACTATGGCAAATTCAGAGGTATACCTCCAATGTGTGTAAATGTGATGTAAACAGAACCTTATACATACTGTTAGTAGATTACAGAAAAGTGAAGTTAGTTAGTATTATAATACGTTGCAACACCCTCAATACCTATATATGACATTATTAACTGGATATATGATACAGATTGTGTATTATAATTTAATACAGTATCATAATCTGCAACTTCTCTATAATTTTAAAGAATAAATTCATCCAGAACACAACCTCATTTGTCTCTTTTTAAGGGGGTCATGTAATAAAGAAGAAGAAAGGAAGTGATTGGTGTCTTCTAATTTTCAAATGACCTAGGAAGAAAATCTTTGGAAGCATATCAAGGTTTAAAGGGAACCTGTCACCATGCAAATGCAATGTAAGCTGCAGGTGGCATATTATAGAACGGGAGGAGCTGAGCAGATTAATATATAGTTTTATGGGAAAAAACTTGTATAATTTGTATTTTATACATTTAAATTCCCCCTATCAGTGATTGACAGCTATTTCTATTCACAGTCATAGAGGGAAGGCTATCAATCACTGATAGGAACGACTCCTTGACTTCAAAGCCTAGAATAAGCAGGAATGTAAATGAATAAAACACAAGTTATACTGAATCTTTTCCGACAAAACTATATAGCAGAAGAAAAGTTAACTATAAGAACCCCTCAGTTTCTCATTCCCTAGATAGTTGTTTTCAGTAAGAAACTATTTAGACTAGTCTGGGAACTAACAAAATTAAATAAAACAACATGCACTCAGTTACAGCTGAAAACATAATCCATAACCAACTCCAGCAACGTCAATAATTAAAGAGCTATTGATTGTGCTGCTCAACATTCCCAGTGCAAAAACTAATATTTAACCACATACCTGCTGTGAAAATACATCTTGAATGGATATGGCAAATATATGATTTGAAATATGCATATTTGGGTAACCACCACTACTTCATGATATATTCAATATTGAACATATTCTAATTCCATTTATTATAACTTTGTAAAATATATTTCTACTTTGTATAAAGGAGGAAAGTAGGAAAGTAGAGAATACTTATAATGATGAGTAAATAAAAAATATAATAATAATAATCATGATATGTAATTGCATATCATGATTATCATTGATTATCATTAGAGTTGAGCGGACACCTGGATGTTCGGGTTCGACGAGTTCGGCCGAACTTGAGAGAAAAGTTGAAGTCAATGGGGACCCGAACTTTTGGGCACTAATATGGCTCTAAAATAGTCCTGGAAAGGGCTAGAGGGCTGCAAAATGCATCAAAATGTGCTTAAGAGCATGGCAACTGTTCTGCAAACAAATGTGGATAGGGAAATTACTTAAAATAACATAAAATACAGAAAATTTAAAAATAACAATCTGGATCTAGCAGTAGGAGGTTGAGGAGGCGGTGGATGGGTGGATGTGGCGGTGTAGGTTGACGTGGCGGTGTAGGTGGAAGCGGCGGTGAAGGAGGAATAGGTAGCCAACACTGATTTGTGTTATTTTTTATTTTTAAATTGGGGTATCCCCCAAAATATTGGGACATATAACAAAATAAAACAAAGAATAAGTGCACTTGAATACAAGAATGGATGGTTGAGGTTGGTATAAATTTCTATTCTGCACAAGGTACGGACAAGTCCTGTGGGATCCATGCCTGGTTCATTTTAATAAACGTAAGCTTGTCCACATTGGCTGTGGCCTGTGATAATGCTCTCTGCCGTGCTAAACACACGTTCACACTATAAACTGGCTGCAGGGCAGGTCATCACCTCCAAGGCTGATAAAGCTTTTCCACATTTGGGCCATGCTAACCCTGCCTTCTCAGGTGCTGGCGGTGCCCCAGCTGCGTTAGCGACCTCTTTCTCCTCCTCTGCCTTCGTCTTGTGCTTCCACTGTGCCCCCGCTGTCAGGTGGGAATGCCATAAGCAATGTGCGCTTGTAGTCGCGCATCTTCCGATCAGTAACAGATGTTTTCACTAAATTTAGATCCGCAGCAATGCAGAGCAGGGGTTCATTCATGGCAAAAGGGGGTTCATGTCACCCAGCAATAGAACAGAGGATTTTGAGAGATTTAGGCCCATGTCACCCAGGCACAGCAGGGGTTCATTCACGGCAAAAGGGGGTTCATGTCACCTAGCAATAGAACAGAGGATTTTGAGAGATTTAGGCCCCTGTCACCCAGGCACAGCAGGGGTTCATTCACGGCAAAAGGGGGTTCATGTCACCTAGCAATAGAACAGAGGATTTTGAGAGATTTAGGCCCCTGTCACCCAGGCACAGCAGGGGTTCATTCACGGCAAAAGGGGGTTCATGTCACCTAGCAATAGAACAGAGGATTTTGAGAGATTTAGGCCCATGTCACCCAGGCACAGCAGGGGTTCATTCACGGCAAAAGGGGGTTCATGTCACCCAGCAATAGAACAGAGGATTTTGAGAAATTTAGGCCCCTGTCACCCAGGCACAGCAGGGGTTCATTCACGGCAAAAGGGGGTTCATGTCACCCAGCAATAGAACAGAGGATTTTGAGAGATTTAGGCCCATGTCACCCAGGCACAGCAGGGGTTCATTCACGGCAAAAGGGGGTTCATGTCACCTAGCAATAGAACAGAGGATTTTGAGAGATTTAGGCCCCTGTCACCCAGGCACAGCCGGGGTTCATTCACGGCAAAAGGGGGTTCATGTCACCCAGCAATAGAACAGAGGATTTTGAGAGATTTAGGCCCATGTCACCCAGGCACAGCAGGGGTTCATTCACGGCAAAACGGGGTTCATATCACCCAGCAATAGAACAGAGGATTTTGAGAGATTTAGGCCCCTGTCACCCAGGCACAGCAGGGGTTCATTCACGGCAAAAGGAGGTTCTTGTCACCCAGCAAGAAAACAGAGGATTTTGAGAGATTTAGGCCCCTGTCACCCAGGCATAGCAAAGGTTCATTCACGGCAAAAAGGGGCTCATGTCACCCAGCAATAGAACAGAGTATTTTGAGAGATTTAGGCCCCTGTCACCCAGGCACAGCAGGGGTTCATTCACGGCAATAGAGGGTTCTTGTCACCCAGCAATAGAACAGAGGATTTTGAGAGATTTAGGCCCCTGTCACCCAGGCACAGCAGGGGTTCATTCACGGCAAAAGGGGGTTCATGTCACCCAGCAATAGAACAGAGGATTTTGAGAGATTTAGGCCCCTGTCACCCAGGCACAGCAGGGGTTCATTCACGGCAAAAGGGGGTTCATGTCACCCAGCAATAGAACAGAGGATTTTGAGAGATTTATTCCCATGTCACCCAGGCACAGCAGGGGTTCATTCACAGCAAAAGAAGGTTCTTGTCACCCAGCAATAGAACAGAGGATTTTGAGAGATTTAGGCCCCTGTCACCCAGGCACAGCAGGGGTTCATTCACGGCAAAAGGGGGTTCTTGTCACCCAGCAATAAAACAGAGGATTTTGAGAGATTTAGGCTCCTGTCACCCAGGCACAGCAGGGGGTGATTCACGGCAAAAGGGGGTTCATGTCACCCAGCAATAGAACAGAGGATTTTGAGAGATTTAGGCCCCTGCCACCCAGGCACAGCAGGGGTTCATTCACGGCAAAAGGGGGTTCTTGTCTCCCAGCAATAGAACAGAGGATTTTGAGAGATTTAGGCCCCTGTCACCCAGGCACAGCAGGGGTTCATTCACGGCAAAAGGGGCTTCATGTCACCCAGCAATAGAACAGAGGATTTTGAGAGATTTAGGCCCCTGTCACCCAGGCACAGCCGGGGTTCATTCACGGCAAAAGGGGCTTCATGTCACCCAGCAATAGAACAGAGGATTTTGAGAGATTTAGGCCCCTGTCACCCAGGCACAGTAGGGGTTCATTCACGGCAAAAGAAGTTCATGTCACCCAGCAATAGAACAGAGGATTTTGAGAGATTTAGGCCCCTGTCACCCAGGCACAGCCGGGGTTCATTCACGGCAAAAGGGGGTTCATGTCACCCAGCAATAGAACAGAGGATTTTGAGAGATTTAGGCCCATGTCACCCAGGCACAGCAGGGGTTCATTCACGGCAAAACGGGGTTCATATCACCCAGCAATAGAACAGAGGATTTTGAGAGATTTAGGCCCCTGTCATCCAGGCACAGCAGGGGTTCATTCACGGCAAAAGGAGGTTCTTGTCACCCAGCAAGAAAACAGAGGATTTTGAGAGATTTAGGCCCCTGTCACCCAGGCATAGCAGGGGTTCATTCACGGCAAAAAGGGGCTCATGTCACCCAGCAATAGAACAGAGTATTTTGAGAGATTTAGGCCCCTGTCACCCAGGCACAGCAGGGGTTCATTCACGGCAATAGAGGGTTCTTGTCACCCAGCAATAGAACAGAGGATTTTGAGAGATTTAGGCCCCTGTCACCCAGGCACAGCAGGGGTTCATTCATGGCAAAAGGGGGTTCATGTCACCCAGCAATAGAACAGAGGATTTTGAGAGATTTAGGCCCCTGTCACCCAGGCACAGCAGGGGTTCATTCACAGCAAAAGGAGGTTCTTGTCACCCAGCAATAGAACAGAGGATTTTGAGAGATTTAGGCCCCTGTCACCCAGGCACAGCCGGGGTTCATTCACGGCAAAAGGGAGTTCATGTCACCCAGCAATAGAACAGAGGATTTTGAGAGATTTAGGCCCCTGTCACCCAGGCACAGCAGGGGTTCATTCATGGCAAAAGGGGGTTCTTGTCACCCAGCAATAAAACAGAGGATTTTGAGAGATTTAGGCTCCTGTCACCCAGGCACAGCAGGGGGTGATTCACGGCAAAAGGGGGTTCATGTCACCCAGCAATAGAACAGAGGATTTTGAGAGATTTAGGCCCCTGTCACCCAGGCACAGCAGGGGTTCATTCACGGCAAAAGGGGGTTCTTGTCTCCCAGCAATAGAACAGAGGATTTTGAGAGATTTAGGCCCCTGTCACCCAGGCACAGCAGGGGTTCATTCACGGCAAAAGGGGCTTCATGTCACCCAGCAATAGAACAGAGGATTTTGAAAGATTTAGGCCCCTGTCACCCAGGCACAGCCGGGGTTCATTCACGGCAAAAGGGGCTTCATGTCACCTAGCAATAGAACAGAGGATTTTGAGAGATTTAGGCCCCTGTCACCCAGGCACAGCAGGGGTTCATTCACGGCAAAAGAAGTTCATGTCACCCAGCAATAGAACAGAGGATTTTGAGAGATTTAGGCCCCTGTCACCCAGGCACAGCCGGGGTTCATTCACGGCAAAAGGGGGTTCATGTCACCCAGCAATAGAACAGAGGATTTTGAGAGATTTAGGCCCATGTCACCCAGGCACAGCAGGGGTTCATTCACGGCAAAACGGGGTTCATATCACCCAGCAATAGAACAGAGGATTTTGAGAGATTTAGGCCCCTGTCATCCAGGCACAGCAGGGGTTCATTCACGGCAAAAGGGGGTTCTTGTCACCCAGCAAGTAGTGATGTCGCGAACATAAAATTTTCAGTTCGCGAACAGCGAACGCGAACTTCCGCAAATGTTCGCGAACTGGCGAACCGGGCGAACCGCCATAGACTTCAATAGACAGGCGAATTTTAAAACCCACAGGGACTCTTTCTGGCCACAATAGTGATGAGAAAGTTGTTTCAAGGGGTCTAACACCTGGACTGTGGCATGCCGGAGGGGGATCTATGGCAAAACTCCCATGGAAAATTACGTAGTGGACGCAGAGTCGGGTTTTAATCCATAAAGGGCATAAATCAACTAACATTCCTAAATTGTTTGGAATAACGTGCTTTAAAACATCCAGTGTGTGTATACGATCAGGTATGATGTTGTATCGATCAGGTAGTGTAAGGGTTACGCCCGCATCACAGACATTGACAGACCAAACTCCCCTTTTAATGCACCGCAAACAGTTCATTTGCACAACCGCAAACTCCCCATTTGCACAAGGTTGGATACCAAGCTAGCCACGTCCCGGTGATGTCATTGAAGGTTTCTTCCTCCACCCAGCCACGTACAACACCAAGGGTCCCCGAAAGGTCAATTGAATTGATTTTTCGAACGGGGAGATGGTTAAAAAAACGCTGGCTCCCTCCCCTTTGTTTTTATCCACGGTGACTGCGTCTGCGCCGTGCAATTTACTGTCACACCCGATATGAGTGGTATTTTCTGTAGTACTATTCTCATCAGTTTAATCCCTCTAACGTCCCCGACTCCCCAATCTGGGGGCCATTTATTAAACAGATTTTTCGGACGGGGAGATGGTTAAAAAAACGCTGGCTCCCTCCACTCTGTTTTAATCCACGGTGACTGCGTCTGCGCCGTGCAATTTACTGTCACACCCGATATGAGTGGTATTTTCTGTAGTACTATTCTCATCAGTTTAATCCCTCTAACGTCCCCAATCTGGGTGCCATTTATTTAATAGATTTTTCGAACGGGGAGATGGTTAAAAAAACGCTGGCTCCCTCCACTCTGTTTTAAACCACGGTGACTGCATCTGCGCCGTGCAATTTACTGTCACACCCGATATGAGTGGTATTTTCTGTAGTACTATTCTCATCAGTTTAATCCCTCTAACATCCCCAATCTGGGGGCCATTTATTAAATAGATTTTTTGAACGGGGAGATGGTTAAAAAAACGCTGGCTCCCTCCACCGATATGAGTGGTATTTTCTGTAGTATTATTCTCATCAGTTTAATCCCTGTTACGTCCCATATCAGGAATTGCCTTTTATGAAAAAAAATTTAGGCCGGGTACCTTCGACTGCCTTCACAGTGACAGACCAAACTCTCATACACTAAACTGAATTGATTTCAGGAACCGGGAGATGGAAAAAGCAGCTTGGTCGGTCCTCTTACTCCCAAATTGGGGCACTGCGCGTATCAGTGGTTGGCACTGGCAGTGGGCACACTACAGTCAGTGGAAGAGGGCCTGACACACACTGGCAGCAGGCAAGCAACTGAAATTACACTAAAGTGTAAAAATTAAATGCCTTATTTATCGGCAAGCTACTGTGCCACCCGGTATGAGTGGTTGGCACTGGCAGTGGGCACACTACAGTCAGTGGAAGAGGGCCTGACACACTGACTGGCAGCAGGCAAGCAACTGAATTTAGACTACTGTCTAAAAATTAAATGCCTTATTTATCGGCAAGCTACTGTGCCACCCGGTATCAGTGGTTGGCACTGGCAGTGGGCACACTACAGTCAGTGGAAGCGGGCCTGACACACACTGGCAGCAGGCAAGCAACTGAAATTACACTAAAGTGTAAAAATTAAATGCCTTATTTATCGACAAGCTACTGTGCCACCCGGTATCAGTGGTTGGCACTGGCAGTGGGCACACTACAGTCAGTGGAAGCGGGCCTGACACACACTGGCAGCAGGCAAGCAACTGAATTTAGACTACTGTCTAAAAATTAAATGCCTTATTTATCGGCAAGCTACTGTGCCACCCGGTATCAGTGGTTGGCACTGGCAGTGGGCACACTACAGTCAGTAGAAGCGGGCCTGACACACACTGGCAGCAGGCAAGCAACTGAAATTACACTAAAGTGTAAAAATTAAATGCCTTATTTATCGGCAAGCTACTGTGCCACCCGGTATGAGTGGTTGGCACTGGCAGTGGGCACACTACAGTCAGTGGAAGAGGGCCTGACACACTGACTGGCAGCAGGCAAGCAACTGAATTTAGACTACTGTCTAAAAATTAAATGCCTTATTTATCGGCAAGCTACTGTGCCACCCGGTATCAGTGGTTGGCACTGGCAGTGGGCACACTACAGTCAGTGGAAGCGGGCCTGACACACACTGGCAGCAGGCAAGCAACTGAAATTACACTAAAGTGTAAAAATTAAATGCCTTATTTATCGACAAGCTACTGTGCCACCCGGTATCAGTGGTTGGCACTGGCAGTGGGCACACTACAGTCAGTGGAAGCGGGCCTGACACACACTGGCAGCAGGCAAGCAACTGAATTTAGACTACTGTCTAAAAATTAAATGCCTTATTTATCGGCAAGCTACTGTGCCACCCGGTATCAGTGGTTGGCACTGGCAGTGGGCACACTACAGTCAGTAGAAGCGGGCCTGACACACACTGGCAGCAGGCAAGCAACTGAAATTACACTAAAGTGTAAAAATTAAATGCCTTATTTATCGGCAAGCTACTGTGCCACCCGGTATGAGTGGTTGGCACTGGCAGTGGGCACACTACAGTCAGTGGAAGAGGGCCTGACACACTGACTGGCAGCAGGCAAGCAACTGAATTTAGACTACTGTCTAAAAATTAAATGCCTTATTTATCGGCAAGCTACTGTGCCACCCGGTATCAGTGGTTGGCACTGGCAGTGGGCACACTACAGTCAGTGGAAGCGGGCCTGACACACACTGGCAGCAGGCAAGCAACTGAATTTAGACTACTGTCTAAAAATTAAATGCCTTATTTATCGGCAAGCTACTGTGCCACCCGGTATCAGTGGTTGGCACTGGCAGTGGGCACACTACAGTCAGTTGAAGTCGGCCTGACACACACTAGCAGCAGGCAAGCAGCTGAAATTACACTAAAGTGTAAAAATTAAATGCCTTTTTTATGCAAAGTCCTGTGCCAGCCGGTATGAGTGGTGGGCACTGGCAGTGGGCACACTACAGTCAGTGGAAGTCAGCCTGACACACACTGGCAGGCAACTAACCTTAGATTAAAGTGTAAAAATTAAGTGCCTATTTTTTAAGCAAAGTCCTGTGCCACTCGGTATGACAGGGGTGGGCACTGGCAGTGGGCACACTACAGTCAGTTGAAGTCGGCCTGACACACACTAGCAGCAGGCAAGCAGCTGAAATTACATTAAAGTGTAAAAATTAAATGCCTTTTTTAAGCAAAGTCCTGTGCCAGCCGGTATGAGTGGTGGGCACTGGCAGTGGGCACACTACAGTCAGTGGAAGTCAGCCTGACACACACTGGCAGGCAACTAACCTTAGATTAAAGTGTAAAAATTAAGTGCCTATTTTTTAAGCAAAGTCCTGTGCCACTCGGTATGACAGGGGTGGGCACTGGCAGTGGGCACACTACAGTCAGTTGAAGTCGGCCTGACACACACTAGCAGCAGGCAAGCAGCTGAAATTACATTAAAGTGTAAAAATTAAATGCCTTTTTTAAGCAAAGTCCTGTGCCAGCCGGTATGAGTGGTGGGCACTGGCAGTGGGCACACTACAGTCAGTGGAAGTCAGCCTGACACACACTGGCAGGCAACTAACCTTAGATTAAAGTGTAAAAATTAAGTGCCTATTTTTTAAGCAAAGTCCTGTGCCACTCGGGATGACAGGGGTGGGCACTGGCAGTGGGCACACTACAGTCAGTTGAAGTCGGCCTGACACACACTGGCAGGCAACTAACCTTAGATTAAAGTGTAAAAATGAAGTGCCTTTTTTTTAAGCAAAGTCCTGTGCCACACGGGATGACAGGGGTGGGCACTGGCAGTGGGCACACTACAGTCAGTTGAAGTCGGCCTGACACACACTAGCAGCAGGCAAGCAGCTGAAATTACAGAGGATTTTACAGAGGATTTTGAGAGATTTAGGCCCCTGTCACCCAGGCACAGCAGGGGTTCATTCACGGCAAAAGGGGGTTCATGTCACCCAGCAATAGAACAGAGGATTTTGAGAGATTTAGGCCCCTGTCACCCAGGCACAGCAGGGGTTCATTCACGGCAAAAGGGGCTTCATGTCACCCAGCAATAGAACAGAGGATTTTGAGAGATTTAGGCCCCTGTCACCCAAGCACAGCAGGGGTTCATTCACGGCAAAAGGGGCTTCATGTCACCCAGCAATAGAACAGAGGATTTTGAGAGATTTAGGCCCCTGTCACCCAGGCACAGCAGGGGTTCATTCACGGCAAAAGAAGTTCATGTCACCCAGCAATAGAACAGAGGATTTTGAGAGATTTAGGCCCCTGTCACCCAGGCACAGCCGGGGTTCATTCACGGCAAAAGGGGGTTCATGTCACCCAGCAATAGAACAGAGGATTTTGAGAGATTTAGGCCCATGTCACCCAGGCACAGCAGGGGTTCATTCACGGCAAAACGGGGTTCATATCACCCAGCAATAGAACAGAGGATTTTGAGAGATTTAGGCCCCTGTCATCCAGGCACAGCAGGGGTTCATTCACGGCAAAAGGGGGTTCTTGTCACCCAGCAAGAAAACAGAGGATTTTGAGAGATTTAGGCCCCTGTCACCCAGGCACAGCAGGGGTTCATTCACTGCAAAAGAGGGTTCATGTCACCCAGCAATAGAACAGAGGATTTTGAGAGATTTAGGCCCCTGTCACCCAGGCACAGCAGGGGTTCATTCGCGGCAAAAGGGGGTTCATGTCACCCAGCAATAGAACAGAGGATTTTGAGAGATTTAGGACCCTGTCACCCATGCACAGCAGGGGTTCATTCACGGCAAAAGGGGGTTCTTGTCACCCAGCAATAGAACAGAGGATTTTGAGAGATTTAGGCTCCTGTCACCCAGGCACAGCTGGGGGTGATTCACGGCAAAAGGGGGTTCATGTCACCCAGCAATAGAACAGAGGATTTTGAGAGATTTAGGCCCCTGTCACCCAGGCACAGCCGGGGTTCATTCACGGCAAAAGGGGCTTCATGTCACCCAGCAATAGAACAGAGGATTTTGAGAGATTTAGGCCCCTGTCACCCAGGCACAGTAGGGGTTCATTCACGGCAAAAGAAGTTCATGTCACCCAGCAATAGAACAGAGGATTTTGAGAGATTTAGGCCCCTGTCACCAAGGCACAGCAGGGGTTCATTCACGGCAAAAGGGGTTCTTGTCTCCCAGCAATAGAACAGAGGATTTTGAGAGATTTAGGCCCCTGTCACCCAGGCACACCCGGGGTTCATTCACGGCAAAAGGGGCTTCATGTCACACAGCAATAGAACAGAGGATTTTGAGAGATTTAGGTCCCTGTCACCCAGGCACAGCAGAGGTTTGTATACGCCAAAAATTGTAAAATGTCACCCGACAATTGAAAATAAGAATGTTTTCAATTTAGGGCACAAAATTGGCCCTTTTTTGCATTAAAATGGCTCTAAAATAGTTCTTGAATAGGCTAGATGGATGTAAAAGGCAGTAAAATGTGCTTAAGAGCATGGCAACTGCTCTGCAAACAAATGTGGATAGGGAAATAACTTAAAATGAAATAAAATAACAGAAAATTGCAAATTATTAACCTGCAACTCAGAGAAGGAGGTGGATATGGAGTCGGAGGTTGAGGAGGCGGTGAATGTGGTGTTGTAGGTAGGAGGCAGCAAT
This sequence comes from Bufo bufo, assembly GCF_905171765.1. Lineage (NCBI taxonomy): Eukaryota > Metazoa > Chordata > Amphibia > Anura > Bufonidae > Bufo > Bufo bufo. The sequence continues at coordinate 387,429,907 of NC_053391.1, forward strand.
AGAGGAGGAGGAGGTAGCCAACAATGTTTTTTTAATTTTTTTTACTGGGGTAGGTAGCCCCCAAAATATTGGGACAAATAAAAAAAAAGAAAACAAAGAATCATTGCACTTGACTTGAGTACAAGAATGTATGTTTGATGGTGGTATAAATGTCTATTCTGCACAAGGTACAGACAAGTCTTATGGGATCCTAGCCTGGTTCATTTTAATGAACGTGAGCTTGTCCACCTTGGCTGTGGACATGCGGCTGCGTCTGTCTGTAATGACGCCTCCTGCCGTGCTAAATACACGTTCAGAGAGTACACTGGCTGCAGGGCAGGCCAGCACCTCCAAGGCATACAGGGCAAGCTCTGGCCATGTGGACAATTTGGAGACCCAGAAGTAGAATGGGGCAGAACCATCAGTCAGTACGTGTAGGCGTGTGCACAGGAACTGTTCCACCATGATGTTCAAATACTGCCTCCTGCCAAAAAGGCTTCATATCAGCAGTTGGGGTCGGTTGTTGCGGCGAGGTGACAAAGCTTTTCCACATGTCGGCCATGCTAACCCTGCTTTCTGAGGTGCTGGCGCTGACACAGCTGCATTGGCGACCTCTTCCTCCTCCCCTGCCTTCGCTTTATGCTTCCACTTGTCCCCCGGCGTCAGTCGGGAATGCTCTCAGGAGCCCATCTACCAGCGTGCGCCTGTAGTCGCGCATCTTCCAATCACGCTCCAGTGAGGGAATTAAGGACGGCACATTGTCTTTGTAACGGGGATCCAGCAGGGTGGCCACCCAGTAGTCAGCACACGTTAAAATGTGGGCATCTTTGCAGCCATTGCATAGGCACTGCTGCATGTAGTCGCTCATGTGTGCCAGGCTGCCCAGAGGTAAGGACAAGCTGTGTGGGAGGCGTATCGTCTGCGTCCTCCGTATCCCCCCAGCCACGCACCAGTGATTGGCCCGAGCTGCGTTGGATGCCACCCCGCTGTGAACATGCTTCATCCCCATCCTCCTCCTCATCCTCCAGTGGTGAGCCCTGGCTGGTCAAATTTGTACCTTGCCTCTGCTGTTGCAAAAATCCTCTTTTTGAGCCACTTCTAAAAGACTGGCCTGAAAGTGTTAGAGATGATCCCTCTTCCTCCTCCTCGTCCTGGGCCACATCCTCTTCCATCATCGCCCTAAGTGTTTTCTCAAGGAGACATAGAAGTGGTTTTGTAACGCTGATAACGGCGTCATCGCCACTGGCCACATTGGTGCAACAGGGCACACAGGTCTCGAATGGAGGCCCAGTCATTGGTGTTAAAGTGGTGCTGTTCCGCAGTGTGACTCACCCGTGCTTGCTGCAGCTGAAACTCCACTAAGGCCTGCTGCTGCTCGCACAGTCTCTCCAGCATGTGCAAGGTGGAGTTCCACCTGGTGGGCATGTCGCATATGAGGCGGTGAGCGGGAATGCCGAAGTTACGCTGTAGAGCAGACAGCCGAGCGGCGGCAGGATGAGAACGCGGGAAGCGCGCACAGACGGCCCGCACTTTATGCAGCAGCTCAGACATGTCGGGGTAGTTGTAAATGAATTTCTGCACTACTAAATTCAGCACATGCGCCAGGCAAGGGATGTGCGTCAAAGCGGCTAGTCCCATAGCTGCAACGAGATTACTCCTTGCCACAGATGGCGTTGCGCAGTGCACACTTGATTTTATCCGATACTTGGTTGTGCAGGGAGGGCACGGCTCTCCTGGAGAAGTAGTGGCGGCTGGGAACTAAGTACTGTGGGACAGCAAGCGAAATGAGCTGTTTGAAGCTGTCCGTCTCCACCAGCCTGAATGACAGCATTTAAAAGGCCAGCAGTTTAGAAATACTGGCATTCAGGGCCAGGGATCGAGGGTGGCTAGGTGGGAATTTACGCTTTCTCTCAAAGTTTTGTGAGATGGAGAGCTGAACGCTTCCGTGTGACATGGTGGAGATGCTTGGTGACGGAGGTGGTGTTGTTGGTGGCACATCATCTGTTGGCTGGGCAGCAGGTGCCAACGTTCCTCCAGAGGCGGAGGAGGAGGCCGAGGCAGCAGCAGAAGAGGGAGCAGGAGGGGCCTGAGCCCTTTCTTGGTTTTGAAGGTGCTTACTCCACTGCAGCCCGTGTCTAGCGTGTAGATGCCTTGTCATGCAGGTTGTGCTAAGGTTCAGAACGTTAATGCCTCGCTTCAGGCTCTGATGGCACAGCGTGCAAACCACTCGGGTCTTGTCGTCAGCACATTGTGTGAAGAAGTGCCATGCCAGGGAACTCCTTGAAGCTGCCTTTGGTGTGCTCGGTCCCTGGTGACGGTGGCCAGTAGCAAGCGAACTGTTTTGGTGATGGCTGCTCTGCTTTTGCACCCTGCTCCCGCTTTTGCTACACTGTTGGCTCGGTCTCACCACTGCCTCTACCTCCGAACTCTGAAAGTCAGTGGCACGACCTTCATTCCATCGTCCCCTGCATCGTCTTCCACCCAGTCTTCCTCCCTGACCTCCTTTTCGGTCTGCACACTGCAGAAAGACGCAGCAGTTGGCACCTGTGTTTCGTCATCACCAGAGACGTGCTGAGGTGGTATTCCCATGTCCTCATCAGGAAACATAAGTGGTTGTGTGTCAGTGCATTCTATGTCTTCCACCCCTGGGGAAGGGCTAGGTGGATGCCCTTGGGAAACCCTGCCAGCAGAGTCTTCAAACAGCATAAGAGACTGCTGCATGACTTGAGGCTCAGACAGGTTCCCCGATATGCACGGGGGTGATGTGACAGACTGATAGGCATAGGTTTCAGGCGCCACCTGTGCGCTTTCTGCAGAAGACTGGGTGGGAGATAATGTGAACGTGCTGGATCCACTGTCGGATACCCAATTGACTAGCGCCTGTTCTTGCTCAGGCCTTACCATCCTTAGAACGGCATTAGGCCCTACCAAATATCGCTATAGATTCTTGCGGCTACTGGGACCTGAGGTAGTAGGTTCAGTAGGACGTGTAGCTGTGGCAGAACGGCCACGTCCTCTCCCTGCACCAGAGGCTCCACCAACACAACCACCACGACCATGACCGCGTCCCTTATTATATGTTTACCTCATAGTTAGCGTTTACAAAGCAAAGTAAAAAGTGGTTAAGTCTGTTAAAAATAATTAACCGCCAATAAAAACCCTGATGTAGGGTATTGCACTCAAATTTTTTTAAACTCTTTATGACAGCGGTATTTGTGGCCTAAATGTGACACTCACTTATGCACGTCTTATCCCAGATGTGCAGTATATCAGAGGGTTTTTTCACCCCAGTAACCAAAAAGCCGTATTTCTGGCCTAAATGTGACAGTCACTTATGCACGTCTAATCCCAGATGTGCAGTATATTAGAGGGTTTTTTCACCCCAGTAACCAAAAAGCTGTATTTCTGGCCTAAATGTGACAGTCACTTATGCCTATGTAATCCCAGATGTTTAATATATTAGAGGGTTTTTTCACCCCAGTAACCAAAAAGCCGTATTTCTGGCCTAAATGTGACAATCACTTATGCATGTGTAATCCCAGATGTGCAGTATTTCAGAGGCTTTTTTCACCACAGTATGCCAAAGCCGTATTTCTGGCCTAAATGTGACAGTCACTTATGCTTGTCTAATCCTAGATGTGCAGTATATTAGAGTGTTTTTTCAACCCAGTAACAAAAAAAAACATATTTCTGGCCTAAATGTGACAGTCACTTATGCAAGTCTTATCCCAGATGTGCAGTATATTAGAGGGTTTTTTCACCCCAGTAACCAAAAAGCCGTATTTCTGGCCTAAATGTGACAATCACTTATGCACGTCTTATCCCAGATGTGCAGTATATTAGAGGGTTTTTTCACCCCAGTAACCAAAAAGCCGTATTTCTGGCCTAAATGTCACAGTCACTTATGCATGTCTAATCCCAGATGTGCAGTATATTAGAGGGTTTTTTCACCCCAGTAACCAAAATGCTGTATTTCTGGCTTAAATGTGACAATCACTTATGCACGTGTAATCCCAGATGTGCAGTATTTCAGAGGCTTTTTTCACCACAGTATGCCAAAGCCGTATTTCTGGCCTAAATGTGACAGTCACTTATGCTTGTCTAATCCTAGATGTGCAGTATATTAGAGTGTTTTTTCAACCCAGTAACAAAAAAAAACATATTTCTGGCCTAAATGTGACAGTCACTTATGCAAGTCTTATCCCAGATGTGCAGTATATTAGAGGGTTTTTTCACCCCAGTAACCAAAAAGCTGTATTTCTGGCCTAAATGTGACAATCACTTATGCACGTCTTATTCCAGATGTGCAGTATATTAAAGGGTTTTTTCACCCCAGTAACCAAAAAGCCGTATTTCTGGCCTAAATGTCACAGTCACTTATGCATGTCTAATCCCAGATGTGCAGTATATTAGAGGGTTTTTTCACCCCAGTAACCAAAATGCTGTATTTCTGGCTTAAATGTGACAATCACTTATGCACGTGTAATCCCAGATGTGCAGTATTTCAGAGGCTTTTTTCACCACAGTATGCCAAAGCCGTATTTCTGGCCTAAATGTGACAGTCACTTATGCTTGTCTAATCCTAGATGTGCAGTATATTAGAGTGTTTTTTCAACCCAGTAACAAAAAAAAACATATTTCTGGCCTAAATGTGACAGTCACTTATGCAAGTCTTATCCCAGATGTGCAGTATATTAGAGGGTTTTTTCACCCCAGTAACCAAAAAGCTGTATTTCTGGCCTTAATGTGACAATCACTTATGCACGTCTTATTCCAGATGTGCAGTATATTAGAGGGTTTTTTCACCCCAGTAACAAAAAAGCCGTATTTCTGGCCTAAATGTGACAGTCACTTATGCTTGTCTAATCCCAGATGTGCAATATATTAGAGGTTTTTTTTCACGACAGTATGCCAAAGCCGTATTTCTGGCCTAAATGTGACAGTCACTTATGCACATGTAATCCCAGATGTTCAGTATATCAGAGACTTTTTTCACCATAGTATGCCAAAGCCGTATTTCTGGCCTAAATGTGACAGTCACTTATGCACGTCTTATCCCAGATGTGCAGTATATTAGAGGGTTTTTTCACCCCAGTAACCAAAAAGCCGTATTTCTGGCCTAAATGTGACAGTCACTTATGCACATGTAATCCCAGATGTTCAGTATATCAGAGACTTTTTTCACCATAGTATGCCAAAGCCGTATTTCTGGCCTAAATGTGACAGTCACTTGTGCACGTCTAATCCCAGATGTGCAGTATATTAGAGGGTTTTTCACCCCAGTAGCCAAAAAGCCGTATTTCTGGCCTAAATGTGACAGTCACTTATGCATGTCTAATCCCAGATGTGCAGTATATTAGAGGTTTTGTTTCACCCCAGTAACCAAAAAGCTGTATTTCTGGCCTAAATGTGACACTCACTTATGCATGTCTTATCCCAGATGTGCAGTATATTAGAGGGTTTTTTCACCCCAGTAACCAAAAAGCTGTATTTCTGGCCCAAATGTGACAGTCACTTATGCACGTGTAATCCCAGATGTGCAATATATTAGAGGGTTTTTTCACCACAGTATGCAAAAGCCGTATTTCTGGCCTAAATGTGACAATCACTTATGCATGTCTAATCCCAGATGTGCAGTATATTAGAGGGTTTTTTCACCCCAGTAACCAAAATGCTGTATTTCTGGCTTAAATGTGACAATCACTTATGCACGTGTAATCCCAGATGTGCAGTATTTCAGAGGCTTTTTTCACCACAGTATGCCAAAGCCGTATTTCTGGCCTAAATGTGACAGTCACTTATGCTTGTCTAATCCTAGATGTGCAGTATATTAGAGTGTTTTTTCAACCCAGTAACAAAAAAAAACATATTTCTGGCCTAAATGTGACAGTCACTTATGCAAGTCTTATCCCAGATGTGCAGTATATTAGAGGGTTTTTTCACCCCAGTAACCAAAAAGCTGTATTTCTGGCCTAAATGTGACAATCACTTATGCACGTCTTATTCCAGATGTGCAGTATATTAGAGGGTTTTTTCACCCCAGTAACAAAAAAGCCGTATTTCTGGCCTAAATGTGACAGTCACTTATGCTTGTCTAATCCCAGATGTGCAATATATTAGAGGTTTTTTTTCACGACAGTATGCCAAAGCCGTATTTCTGGCCTAAATGTGACAGTCACTTATGCACATGTAATCCCAGATGTTCAGTATATCAGAGACTTTTTTCCCCATAGTATGCCAAAGCCGTATTTCTGGCCTAAATGTGACAGTCACTTATGCACGTCTTATCCCAGATGTGCAGTATATTAGAGGGTTTTTTCACCCCAGTAACCAAAAAGCCGTATTTCTGGCCTAAATGTGACAGTCACTTATGCACATGTAATCCCAGATGTTCAGTATATCAGAGACTTTTTTCACCATAGTATGCCAAAGCCGTATTTCTGGCCTAAATGTGACAGTCACTTGTGCACGTCTAATCCCAGATGTGCAGTATATTAGAGGGTTTTTCACCCCAGTAGCCAAAAAGCCGTATTTCTGGCCTAAATGTGACAGTCACTTATGCATGTCTAATCCCAGATGTGCAGTATATTAGAGGTTTTGTTTCACCCCAGTAACCAAAAAGCTGTATTTCTGGCCTAAATGTGACACTCACTTATGCATGTCTTATCCCAGATGTGCAGTATATTAGAGGGTTTTTTCACCCCAGTAACCAAAAAGCTGTATTTCTGGCCCAAATGTGACAGTCACTTATGCACGTGTAATCCCAGATGTGCAATATATTAGAGGGTTTTTTCACCACAGTATGCAAAAGCCGTATTTCTGGCCTAAATGTGACAGTCACTTATGCTTGTCTAATCCCAGATGTGCAGTATATTAGAGGTTTTGTTTCACCCCAGTAACCAAAAAGCTGTATTTCTGGCCTAAATGTGACAGTCACTTATGCACGTGTAATCCCAGATGTGCAATATATTAGAGGCTTTTTTCACCACAGTATGCCAAAGCCGTATTTCTGGCCTAAATGTGACAATCACTTATGCACGTGTAATCCCAGATGTGCAGTATATCAGAGTTTTTTTTCACCCCAGTATCCCAAAGCCGTATTTCTGGCCTAAATGTGACAATCACTTATGCACGTGTAATCCCAGATGTGCACTATATTTAACAGATGTATTTTTTTAACCCCAGTAAGCAAAAGGCTGTATTTCTGGACTTGCAGACATGCAGATATAGCCTGTGCTGGTGCACTATCGTTGCATAAAATGGCTGCCGATTATGTATTGATATTGACTAATTGAAGAAAAAAAAGTTTGTTTTCAGTAGTAGTTGGCTCAGGGCAGGCTTAAAAAAATTGTGCACTGCACCCACAAAACACATTTGCTGTAGATCGCTGAGTAAAAAAAACAGTTCTTGATAAGATTTCTCCCTGATCTCTCCCTCACAGCAGCTGCAGCCTCTCCCTACACTAATCCGAGCAGAGTGATGAGCGGCGCTACGTGAATCCAGCTTAAATAGAGGCTGGGTCACATGCTGCAGTTGGCCAATCACAGCCATGCCAATAGTAGGCATGGCTGTGATGGCCTTTTGGGGCAAGTAGCATGACGCTTGTTGATTGGCTGCTTCGCAGCCTTTCAAAAAGCGCCATAAAAATCGCAGAACTCCGAACCCGAACTTTTACGTAAATGTTCGGGTTCAGGTCCGGGTGCCGAAAACCCTAAAGTTCGGTACGAACCCAAACTTTACAGTTCGTGTTCGCTCAACTCTAATTATCATTACTATATTATTTATTTAGTCATCATTATAAGTATTCTCTACTCTCCTCCCTTTGTGGACTGGCAATTAAGTTTTTACCCCCCGCCCACCTGTTTTATCATTATTTCACACTAACCTTATTTATAGTTCATTCCTTTATATACATAAAAGTGCCCTATATATATTAGTTGGCACCTGTACCGGACAATTAATCCTTTTACAAGTGACCCCACATCTCTCCCCCTCTACTGATCATACACTTTTAGGATCCTTTCTTGGGGGTTTATTCCCTTATTTGTACAATTGAAAGTCAATTTTATTGCTATTAACATGTTTTTATACTACACAGTATTAAAATTTTTATACAGATGTATATATATACACTCACCTAAAGAATTATTAGGAACACCTGTTCTATTTCTTATTAATGCAATTATCTAGTCAACCAATCACATGGCAGTTGCTCCAATGCATTTAGGGGTGTGGTCCTGGTCAAGACAATCTCCTGAACTCCAAACTGAATGTCAGAATGGGAAAGAAAGGTGATTTAAGCAATTTTGAGCTTGGCATGGTTGTTGGTGCCAGACGGGCCGGTCTGAGTATTTCACAATCTGCTCAGTTACTGGGATTTTCACGCACAACCATTTCTAGGGTTTACAAAGAATGGTGCGAAAAGGGAAAAACATCCAGTATGCGGCAGTCCTGTGGGTAGAAATGCCTTGTGGATGCTAGAGGTCAGAGGAGAATGGGCCGACTGATTCAAGCTGATAGAAGAGCAACGTTGACTGAAATAACCACTCGTTACAACCGAGGTATGCAGCAAAGCATTTGTGAAGCCACAACACGCACAACCTTGAGGCGGATGGGCTACAACAGCAGAAGACCCCACCGGGTACCACTCATCTCCACTACAAATAGGAAAAAGAGGCTACAATTTGCACAAGCTCACCAAAATTGGACTGTTGAAGACTGGAAAAATGTTGCCTGGTCTGATGAGTCTCGATTTCTGTTGAGACATTCAAATGGTAGAGTCCGAATTTGGCGTAAACAGAATGAGAACATGTATCCATCCTCTGATGGTGTCACGGGGTTCCGAAGGTGCACTCGGTCCCCCATTGCCCGCAGAGCTGTTGCTTAGCTTTTGGAATGAGGTTCTGTGTTTGACCTCATTCCCAGGGCGGCTTTACTAGCTGGGTGGCTCCCTGCTCCTAGTCTGCCTTGAGCGCCGAGCTGATCACTCGGTGCTCGACTGGTTGGTCTGTCGGTCATGTGATGCTGGCCACGTCACATGACCCTCACTCCCCACTATAAATACAGGCAGCCTGCTGGCTACAGGTTGCCTGTTAATTTCTAGGCTCCTGGCTATTTGTTGGACTACTGAATATTTACCTGATCCTGTTCCCTGACGATCCTCTGCCTGCTCCTCCTGTACTGCGCATACATCCTGGTATTGTGACCTCGGCTCCCACCTGACTACTCTCTTAGGACTCCTCTTGTACTTCGCTACTCTCCTGGTATTTGACCCCGGCTTCTCCTGACCATTCTTTGCTTAATCCGTTGTACTGCGTAGCTCTCTTGGTTCTGACCCGGTCCGTTCATGTTCCGTATTTTGTCTTGTCTGTCTTCCCTGCACATATCCTAAGTTAGGGATTGCCGTCCAGTTGTCCCCTGTCATCAGGACTCGTGAGGCAAGTAGGCAGGGCCAGGGGTGAGGGTGGAGCGCAGTGGTCACTACCCTTCCCCCTGTGTGTGTGTGGACGTGACCGTTACAGATTAACAGGCCCAATAACCACTGTATCATGAATCCTCTTACTACCCTGACTGACCATGTCTCTAACTTGACACAGAGGGTGCAGGAGCTAGGAGAGAAACTCCGTTCTTGTGAGTTAGGGCAAGGTTCTTCCACTCCTCTGTCCTCCAGTCCATATTTTGAACCCCAGATCAAGCTCCCAGAACCCTTTTCTGGAGACCGGAAGAGGTTTCTCTCCTTTAAGGAGAATTGCAAACTCTACTTCCGTTTGCGCCCCGTGTCCTCCGGTCCTGAGAGCCAACGCGTGGGGATTATCATTTCTCTACTACAGGGTGATCCCCAGGACTGGGCATTTTCGTTACCTCCTGGGGCCAGTTGTCTAACTTCTGTGGAGGGGTTTTTTCAGGCCCTGGCTACCCTCTATGACGAACCAGACAGGGCCCTGGTAGCCGAGACAGCTCTTAGGGCACTGGTTCAGGGCCATCTCCCTGCGGAGGAGTATTGCACCCAATTCAGACGGTGGTGTGTCCCCTCAGGATGGAATGAACCAGCCCTGAAGAGTCAGTTTAGGTCTGGTCTATCTGATAATTTAAAAGATCTATTGGTCAATTACCAAATTCCTGAGACCTTAGAGGAGATGATGACCCTAGTTGTCCGACTTGACAGACGAGTTAGAGAGAGACGACAAGAACGACAGTTCAGTTCTCAGATGGTGGTCCAGCCAGAGGCCTTTTCCAGGGACAACACTGAGGTCTCCACCGAGGAACCCATGCAGGTTGGCATGACCCGGGGTAATCTTCGTCGCAGACGCGGAGAGTGCTTCTACTGTGGAGATCCTGGCCATTGGATCAACAAGTGTCCTAAGAGAGACCTCTCTGACAAGTCTTCTAAAGCAAGACAACCTAAAGACCAGGTACACCCTGATTTTTCTAAAGGTAAGCTTTTGGTACCCATAACAATTTCTCTGGGGGTTAATAAGTGGCCGGGTAAGGCCTTTATTGACTCCGGTTCAGCGGCCAGCTTTATTGACTTTGAGTTTGCTTGTAAATTGGGTATTCCAATGTTTGCTTTACCTACACCTATCCATGTCATGGCTATTGATGCTACTCCCCTGATTGGTGGTACGGTGAGGTCATGTACCTCTGAAATTTCTCTGTCCGTGGGTGTGTGCCACTCTGAGAGATGTTCTCTTCTAGTCCTGGAGAACCTACCGGTTGAGGTGGTACTAGGGTTGCCTTGGCTCCGTTTACATAACCCCACAATTGATTGGTCCAAAGGAGAGTTGGTGAAATGGGGACCTAAGTGTGACTCATGCTTGTCCGTGGTCCAGGCTGGGGTTTCAGTAAGGTCTAATACATTACCCTCTGTTATTAAGGAATATTCTGATGTGTTCTCGTCCCTTACTCCTAAGAAGGATGGTGGTCTTAGGCCTTGTATTGATTACCGGAGATTAAATAAAATCACTGTCCAAAATAGATACTCTCTCCCATTGATTCCGGATTTATTTAACCAGGTTTTGGGGGCAACCTGGTTTTCCAAGATTGACCTGAAAGGGGCATACAATCTAATCCGAATCAAGGAGGGAGACGAATGGAAGACAGCGTTCAATACTCCGATAGGACACTTTGAATATCAGGTGATGCCTTTTGGACTCAGCAATGCCCCAGCTGTGTTCCAAAACTTAATGAACGATATTCTTAGGGAGTTCTTAGGTAAATTTATTATTGTCTATCTTGACAACTATTTGATATTCTCTCCTGATTTCGAATCTCATGTGTCCCATGTCAAACAAGTATTAGAGGTGTTGAGGGAGAACCAGCTATCCGCTAAGCAAGAGAAATGTGTCTTTGGTGTACAGGAGATACTGTTTCTAGGGCATGTTTTGACTCCTCACGCCTTTAAGATGGATCCTGGTAAGGTTTCAGCAATTAAGGAATGGGTAAGGCCTTCATCCTTAAAGGCTTTACAACGGTTTTTGGGTTTCGCTAATTACTACCGTAAATTTATCATGAGTTTTTCTGTAATTGCTAAGCCATTGACCGACCTTACTAAGAAAGGGGCGGATTTGGAGAATTGGTCTACCAAGGCCATTTCTTCATTTGAAACATTAAAAAAGGCATTTAGTAGCGCTCCCATTCTGATCCAGCCTGATCAGGAGAGACCCTTTGTTGTGGAGGTGGATGCGTCCGAGGACGGCGCAGGAGCAGTCCTTTCACAAGGTCCTGCTAGCCTCACTAACCTGAGACCGTGTGCCTTCTTCTCTAGGAAATTCTCTCCCACGGAGAGAAACTACGACATAGGGAATAGGGAGCTGTTGGCCATTAAATGGGCATTTGAGGAGTGGAGACATTTTTTGGAGGGGGCAAGGCATCGAGTAACTGTTGTCACTGACCATAAAAACCTAATGTTTCTCGAGTCCGCTAAGAGGTTGAATCCCCGACAAGCCCGATGGGCTCTGTTTTTTACCCGTTTTAATTTCTCCATTACGTTCAGGCCGGGAAGTAAAAATGTGAAGGCAGACGCATTATCTCGGAGCTTCCATGCTTTTCAACCCACTGAGACGCCGCCTGAATCCATCCTACCAGCAAACATCTTCTTAGCGGCTCTAACCCAGGATATCTCGGCTCGCATTAAGGCTGAACAACATCTGGCACCGGCATCCACCCCAACAGATAAGTTGTTTGTTCCCGTACAATTTCGTCTCCAGCTGTTGGGTGAGTGTCACGATTCTGCCTTTTGTGGACATCCGGGTATTGAGGGCACTAAGGATCTGGTTTCTAGATCTTATTGGTGGCCCACTCTGACCAGGGATGTCAAGTCCTACGTGTCAGCCTGTGAGGTTTGTGCCAGGTCTAAGACACCTAGGACTCGCCCTGCTGGTAACCTACGACCCCTACCCATTCCCAGTAGACCCTGGTCCCATATCTCGATGGACTTTATAACTGACCTACCGCTGGCGGAGGGTAAGACTGTGGTTTGGGTAGTGGTCGATAGGTTTAGCAAGATGGTTCATTTCATTTCCCTGTCTAAACTTCCGAATGCTAAAACCCTGGCGTCTATTTTTGTGAGAGAGGTTGTTCGTTTACATGGCATCCCGGAAAATATTGTTTCGGACAGGGGTGTGCAGTTTGTGTCCAAATTCTGGAGGGCCTTCTGTCAAAGATGTAAAATTTCGTTGTCTTTTTCTTCCGCCTACCATCCTGAGAGTAATGGGCAGACTGAACGCCTTAATCAGTCTGTGGAACAATTCCTGAGGTTGTATGTTGCTGATGACCAGCAATTATGGGTCAAATTCCTTCCGTTGGCTGAATTTGCTCTGAATAACTGTGTCAATTCTTCTGCTGGGGTCTCCCCTTTCTTTTGTAACCATGGTTTTCATCCCCGTTTTCATTCTGGGTCGTCCGTCTCCTCCTCTAACCCTGAAGCTGATAAACTCTCCTCCGAACTGTGCACAGTTTGGGCCCAGGTTCAATCGAACCTAGAAAAGGCTCAAAGTTCTCAAAAACTCAAGGCCGATAGGAGACGTTCAAGGGGGGTGAACTTTCAGGTTGGGGATAAAGTATGGTTGTCCTCCAAGAATCTATCTCTCAAGGTAGCTTCTAGAAAATTTGCTCCTCGTTTTAATGGTACATATAAGATCACGGAGGTGATTAACCCGGTATCATTTAGGTTGGAGCTGCCCGAGTCATTTCACATTCATAATGTGTTCCATAAATCTCTACTTAAAAAATATTTTGAACCGGTAGTACCATCGAAAGCCTCGCCTCCGCCGGTTCTTGTTAATGATGCTGTCGAGTATGTCGTGTCTAAAATAGTGGATATCAGTAAGGTGCGTAACTCCTTGCAGTATCTGATTCACTGGAAGGGGTATGGACCTGAAGAGAGATCTTGGGTACCTGCCAGGGAGGTTCATGCTCCTAGACTGGTTCGTAAATTTCATTTAGAACACCCTGAAAATCCATCGCCTGAAGTCTTGGGTCCGGTGGCCCCTCGTAAAAGGGGGGGTACTGTCACGGGGTTCCGAAGGTGCACTCGGTCCCCCATTGCCCGCAGAGCTGTTGCTTAGCTTTTGGAATGAGGTTCTGTGTTTGACCTCATTCCCAGGGCGGCTTTACTAGCTGGGTGGCTCCCTGCTCCTAGTCTGCCTTGAGCGCCGAGCTGATCACTCGGTGCTCGACTGGTTGGTCTGTCGGTCATGTGATGCTGGCCATGTCACATGACCCTCACTCCCCACTATAAATACAGGCAGCCTGCTGGCTACAGGTTGCCTGTTAATTTCTAGGCTCCTGGCTATTTGTTGGACTACTGAATATTTACCTGATCCTGTTCCCTGACGATCCTCTGCCTGCTCCTCCTGTACTGCGCATACATCCTGGTATTGTGACCTCGGCTCCCACCTGACTACTCTCTTAGGACTCCTCTTGTACTTCGCTACTCTCCTGAAATTTGACCCCGGCTTCTCCTGACCATTCTTTGCTTAATCCGTTGTACTGCGTAGCTCTCTTGGTTCTGACCCGGTCCGTTCATGTTCCGTATTTTGTCTTGTCTGTCTTCCCTGCACATATCCTAAGTTAGGGATTGCTGTCCAGTTGTCCCCTGTCATCAGGACTCGTGAGGCAAGTAGGCAGGGCCAGGGGTGAGGGTGGAGCGCAGTGGTCACTACCCTTCCCCTTGTGTGTGTGTGGACGTGACCATTACAGATGGCTACTTCCAGCAGGATAATGCACCATGTCACAAAGCTCGAATCATTTCAAATTGGTTTCTTGAACATGACAATGAGTTCACTGTACTAAAATGGTCCCCACGGTCACCAGATCTCAACCCAATAGAGCATCTTTGGGATGTGGTGGAATGGGAGCTTCGTGCCCTGGATGTGCATCCCTCAAATCTCCATCAACTGCAAGATGCTATCCTATCAATATGGGCCAACATTTCTAAAGAATGCTATCAGCACCTTGTTGAATCAATGCCACGTAGAATTAAGGCAGTTCTGAAGGCAAAAGGGGGTCCAACACCGTATTGGTATGGTGTTCCTAATAATTCTTTAGGTGAGTGTATATACACTGCTCAAAAAAATAAAGGGAACACAAAAATAACACATCCTAGATCTGAATTAATTAAATATTCTTCTGAAATACTTTGTTCTTTACATAGTTGAATGTGCTGACAACAAAATCACACAAAAATTACAAAATGTAAATCAAATTTTTCAACCCATGGAGGTCTGGATTTGGAGTCACACTCAAAATTAAAGGGGAAAAACACACTACAGGCTGATTCAACTTTGATGTAATGTCCTTAAAACAAGTCAAAATGAGGCTCAGTAGTGTGTGTGGCCTCCACGTGCCTGTATGACCTCCCTACAACTGTGCATGCTCCTGATGAGGTGGCGGACGGTCTCCTGAGGGTTCTCCTCCCAGACCTGGACTAAAGCATCTGCCAACTCCTGGACAGTCTGTGGTGCAATGTGACGTTGGTGGATAGAGCGAGACATGATGTCCCAGATGTGCTTAATTGGATTCAGGTCTGGGGAACGGGCGGGCCAGTCCATAGCATCAATGCCTTCGTCTTGCAGGAACTGCTGACACACTCCAGCCACATGAGGTCTAGCATTGTCTTGCATTAGGAGGAAAGGAACATCTCCTTTTGAAGAACTGGAGACCTCTGTGAAAAGACCCCTGAAGAAGGAGGATTATAAGACCTCCGAAACGCGTTGGGAAATTTTATTGTAATAAACTGCATTGATCTGAAGCCTTGTCGTTGGCTGCCATCAATTGATATCATCTGACATGAGATCCCGGCTAGGGGGGCAGTCAGTCACGGGTGTCTTGAGCTTTATCCTGTGACTACCCCCCCTGTGAAGTGAGTACTCTAACTTTCATAAACAGGAATCTCTCTTTAGGAGAGTATTCTATATATTTTTTTTTTATATATTCTTTATATATTTTTATATTATTATTATATTATCATCCTTTGGTATAAGGGGGCACTATCCACCACACCTATCCCCTTCATATCCTTGGGAGTGGCGCCTTCTGTAGTGTTTTCTGTTTTTTGAATCACGTCCGGTTGGATACATTTGGTTTATTTGGAACCTCCAGACTAGGTTCACCCGTCACTGGTATTTGTCTATTGGGAATGAAAATATTTTTCCCCTCCCTATAACACTTGTGCAGATTTCCCCAAATAGTCATTGAACAGGCACTTAGTTTGTGGTGCTATTTTATATAGTATATTTTATACTTCTCCTTCTATCTACACTTACATCTTCTCCATCCCTCTGGCGCCTTTTCCCCAGGACCTCTAGTCCTGGTGGAACCACTCAACCTCTTTTTTCTTTTCTCTTATTGCATTAGGAGGAACCCAGGGCCAATCGCACCAGCATATGGTCTCACAAGGGGTCTGAGGATCTCATCTCGGTACCTAATGGCAGTCAGGCTACCTCTGGCGAGCACATGGAGGGCTATGCGGCCCTCCAAAGAAATGCCACCCCACACCATTACTGATCCAATGCCAAACCGGTCATGCTGGAGGATGTTGCAGGCAGCAGAACGTTCTCCACGGCATCTCCAGACTCTGTCACGTCTGTCACATGTACTCAGTTTGAACCTGCTTTCATCTGTGAAGAGCACAGGGCGCCAGTGGCGAATTTGCCAATCTTGGTGTTCTCTGGCAAATGCCAAACGTCCTGCACGGTGTTGGGCTGTAAGCACAACCCCCACCTGTGGACGTCGGGCCCTCATATCACCCTCATGGAGTCTGTTTCTGACCGTTTGAGCAGACACATGCACATTTGTGGCCTGCTGGAGGTCATTTTGCAGGGCTCTGGCAGTGCTCCTCCTGTTCCTCCTTGCACAAAGGCGGAGGTAGCGGTCCTGCTGCTGGGTTGTTGCCCTCTTACGGCCTCCTCCACGTCTCCTGATGTACTTGCCTGTCTCCTGGTAGCGCCTCCATGCTGTGGACACTACGCTGACAGACACAGCAAACCTTCTTGCCACAGCTCGCATTGATGTGCCATCCTGGATAAGCTGCACTACCTGAGCCACTTGTGTGGGTTGTAGACTCCGTCTCATGCTACCACTAGAGTGAAAGCACCGCCAGCATTCAAAAGTGACCAAAACATCAGCCAGGAAGCATAGGAACTGAGAAGTGGTCTGTGGTCACCACCTGCAGAACCACTCCTTTATTGGGGGTGTCTTGCTAATTGCCTATAATTTCCACCTGTTGTCTATCCCATTTGCACAACAGCATGTGAAATTGATTGTCACTCAGTGTTGCTTCCTAAGTGGACAGTTAATTTCACAGAAGTGTGATTGACTTGGAGTTACATTGTGTTGTTTAAGTGTTCCCTTTATTTTTTTGAGCAGTGTGTATATATATATATATATATATATATATATATATATATATATATATTATAGTCATCTTCTTTTAGACTTGATAAAGGGGTCATGTACCCCAAAACATGTTGTCTCTGAATGAATCGGAATATATTTGACACCTGGTTGTGGTCTTGCACCCTGTGTTGTCCACATGTTCGCTTGATTCCTGTGGTCCAGCACCTCCCCAGTACTATTGTTCACCTGACCGGCGGTCTGGCTTCCGCCTAAGGTCATTGGACAAGTCCGGCTGCACCAACCAGTAACTCTCTTCATCTGGCCTTCATTGTGGTTGCCCCCAATCTGGTGCAACACAAACAGGTGAGCAAACCACCTCTCATATGTGAGGGCATTGTTATTTGACTTACTCACCCTATGAGCGCCTCTCTCTCCTCCTTTGCCATTATTTGCTGTCCTAGACCTCATGACAGAGAGGGTCTCTGTTGTTGAGATTAAAATTTATTTTAGGGCTTTAGCTCACGAGCGCAGGGCAAGGACCTCAAAGGTAGTAGAAATACTACCTGTACCACAAGCCACACCAGAAGAACTTGGGAGATTAACAAGTGGCTCAAGAACTGGTGTAGGAAGGAGGGGTTTGGGTTCCTGGAGAACTGGGCCGACTTCTCTGTTAGCTAAAGGCTTTATTGTAGGGATGAGCTTCATCTCAGTAAGAAAGCTGCAGCTGTTTTGGGGGAGAAGATGGCTAGAAGGTTGGAGGAGTGTATAAACTAAGGACTGTGGGGAGGGTAATTCCATTATAGGAGGGGAAGATAGTGCAGATAGAGAACTGGGGCAAGGTAATGAAACTGGGGGAGGAATGGAAGGAGGGACTAGAACAGTTCATAAGGAAAAGTGTGGGGTAAAAAATATACAAAAATCTCTTAATCAAAGTTTCATATCCGCACTGCTCTAAAGTAAAAAATCTATCTTCTGGACACAGAGGATGTCTCCTCGTCACAGTCCTGGGGATAAATACAGTTAGGTCCATATATACTTGGACCCTGACACAAATTTTGCTTTTACTACCTGTTTGCTAAAACATATTCAAGCTATATACACTCACCTAAAGAATTATTAGGAACACCTGTTCTATTTCTTATTAATGCAATTATATAGTCAACCAATCACATGGCAGTTGCTTCAATGCATTTAGGGGTGTGGTCCTGGTCAAGACAATCTCCTGAACTCCAAACTGAATGTCAGAATGGGAAAGAAAGGTGATTTAAGCAATTTTGAGCGTGGCATGGTTGTTGGTGCCAGACGGGCTGGTCTGAGTATTTTACAATCTGCTCAGTTACTGGGATTTTCACGCACAACCATTTCTAGGGTTTACAAAGAATGGTGTGAAAAGGGAAAAACATCCAGTATGCGGCAGTCCTGTGGGCAAAAATGCCTTGTGGATGCTAGAGGTCAGAGGAGAATGGGCCGACTGATTCAAGTTGATAGAAGAGCATCGTTGACTGAAATAACCACTCGTTACAACCGAGGTATGCAGCAAAGCATTTGTGAAGCCACAACACGCACAACCTTGAGGCGGATTGGCTACAACAGCAGAAGACCCCACCGGGTACCACTCATCTCCACTACAAATAGGAAAAAGAGGCTACAATTTGCACGAGCTCACCAAAATTGGACTGTTGAAGACTGGAAAAATGTTGCCTGGTCTGATGAGTCTCGATTTCTGTTGAGACATTCAAATGGTAGAGTCCAAATTTGGCGTAAACAGAATGAGAACATGTATCCATCCTCTGATGGCAACTTCCAGCAGGATAATACACCATGTCACAAAGCTCGAATCATTTCAAATTGCTTTCTTGAACATGACAATGAGTTCACTGTACTAAAATGGCCCCCACAGTCACCAGATCTCAACCCAATAGAGCATCTTTGGGATGTGGTGGAATGGGAGCATCGTGCCCTGGATGTGCATCCCTCAAATCTCCATCAACTGCAAGATGCTATCCTATCAATATGGGCCAACATTTCTAAAGAATGCTATCAGCACCTTGTTAAATCAATGCCACGTAGAATTAAGGCAGTTCTGAAGGCAAAAGGTGGTCCAACACCGTATTAGTATGGTGTTCCTAATAATTCTTTAGGTGAGTGTATATATATGTATATATATAGATAAAACAAAAACAAAAACATACAGTGCCTCATGTGCAATATCGCCTTGAAAGATGTGCAGATATAGTAAGGTATATGCACTTACCAAATGCTGTTGTGAGTAGTCACAACAGCTATGACTGCTTCGCTGGTTTTTAATCCTTACCAGCATAAGGTCATGCTGTGCTGCTGCCCAGGTTCCCTCCTGGCTCGAATGAACGAGTATCAGGATAATTTGGAGATCATGAGAAGAAAAGAATAGAACCCACTGGTCGGGATTGCCAGCAATATGGATGGAGAAGCAGTGTTCTTTCAATGTTGGTCTTTTTTTTTTTTTTTTTTTTTTAAGTACTTCTTTATTTTATTTTTTATTAAATTACATTTTTATTATATTTAAAAAAAATAAAAAAGAACATTTAAAGAACACTGCTTCTCCATCCATATTGCTGGCAGCGCCGACCAGTGGGTTCCATTCTTTTCTTCATATTATCTATATATTCAAATTATCAAGTTATATAATGGACATGGACATAAAGTGCAGACTTTTAGCTTTCATTTGAGGGTATCCACATTAAAATTGGATGAAGGGTTTAGGAGTTTCAGCTCCTTTACATGTTGCACCCTGTTTTTAAAGGAACCAAAAGTAATCGGACAATTGACTCAAAGGCTGTTTCATGGGCAGGTGTGGGCAATTCCTTCATTCTTATATTCTCAATTAAGCACATAAAAGGCCTGGAGTTGATTTGAGGTGTGTTGCTTGCATTTTGAAGATTTTGCTGAGAAGTAAACATGCGGTTAAAGAAGCTCTCCATGCAGGTGAAACAAGCCATCCTTCATCTGCGAAAACAGAAAAAACTTATCCGAGAAATTGCTACACTATTAGGAGTGGAAAAATCTACAGTTTCGTACATCCTGAGAAAGAAAGAAAGCAAGCACTGGTGACCTCAACAATGCAAAAAGACCTGGACGCCCACGGAAGACAACAGTGGTGGATGATCGCAGAATAATTACCTTCACAATAGCCAACCAAGTGAACAACACTCTCCAGGATATAGGCGTATCAATATCCAAATCTACCATAAAGAGAAGACTGCATCAAAGTAAATACAGAGGGTTCACTGCACGAAGCAAGCCACTTATAAGTCTCAAGAATAAGAAGGTTAGATTGGACTTTGCTGAAAAAAAACATCTTAAAAAACCAGCACACTTCTGGAAGAACATTCTTTGGACAGATGAAACCAAGATCAACCTCTACCAGAATGATGGAAAGAAAAAAGTATGGCGAAGGCATGGTACAGCTCATGATCCAAAGCATACCACATAATCTGTAAAATATGGTGGAGGCAGTGTGATGGCTTGGGCACGCATGGCTGCCAGTGGCACTTGGACCCTAGTGTTTATTGATGATGTGACACAGGACAAAAGCAGCCGGATGAATTCTGGGGTTTTCAGAAACATACTGTGTGCTCAAATCCAGCCAAATGCAGCCAAACTGATTGGTCAGATGGACAATGACCAACCCAGGAGTTTATTAAAGCAAAGAAGTGAAATATTCTTGAATGGCCAAGTCAGTCACCTGATCTGAACTCAGTAGAGCTTGCATTTCACTTTTTAAAGACTAAACTTCAGACAGAAATGCCCACAAACAAACAGCAACTGAAAAGCGCTGTTGTAAAGACCTGGCAGAGCAAAAAAAAGGAGGAAAGACAGCGTCTGATGTCCATGAGTTCAAGACTTCAGGCAGTCATAGCCAACAAAGGGTTTTCAACCAAGTATTAGAAATTAACATTTTATTTATAATTATTTAATTTGTCCAATGCTTTAGTTCCTCACATTTTTATGCAATCATTTTGTTCAACCCACTGAATTAAATCTGAAAGCCTGAACTTCAACTGCATCTGAATTGTTTTGTTCAAAATCCATTGTGGTAATGTACAGAACAAAAATTAGAAAAATGTTGCCTCTGTCCAAATATATATGGACCTAACTGTAGATGATGGGATAGATCTCTGTACTGACCCCTGATATATTTATACATAGTTATTAGATCTCCTCTCAGTCGTCTTTTTTCTAAAGTAAATAACCTAATTTTGATAATATTTCTGGGTACTGTAGCCCACATATTCCAGTTATTACTTTAGTTGTCCTTCTCTGAACCCTCTCCAGCTCTGCTATGTCTGCCTTGTTCACAGGAGCCCAGAACTGTACACAGTACTCCATGTGTGGTCTGACTAGTGATTTGTAAAGTGGCAGGACTATATTCTCATTGCGTGCATCTATGCCCCTTGGGGCTTATGCACGCAAAAGTATTTTCTTTCCGTGTCCATTCCGGTTTTTTTGCGGACCGTATTCTGAACCATTCATTTCAATGGGTCCGTAAAAAAAGGAAGTTACTGTGTGCATTCTATTTCCTTATGTCCGTATGTCCGTTCTGCAAAAAAATAGAACGTATCCTATTATTGTTCGCATCATGGACAAGGATAGTACTATTCTGTTAGGGGCTAGCTGTTCCACAAAATACAGAATGCACACGGACATCATCCGTTTTTTTTGCGGATCAGTTTTTTTGTGGACCGCAAAATACATATGGTCTTGTGCCTTAACCCTTTATGATGCAACCCATGTCAGTGTTACCCAGTGTTTTACCATTTAGTATTGTGACACAGTGAGAGGTTTGGTCCGGGAAAACAGGTATTTTCCTCCCAGCATGTGCTGCTGGGCTGATTTACAGCCAGGTGAGGTCAAATATCGGACCAGATTTTGAATGCCGGTCTGGGTTTTGGCAGCACCTGGCTGTCCTTAAATAGGCAGCTGGGCTCAAAAGCCATGTCTGTGTGCTGGGCTCTGAGGCCTGTGCTAGGCTGGAGAGCTGAGACCCATGTGTCAGGGGAACAGGCTGCCTAAAGCCTGTATTTGGACTTTCTGAGGCAGAACTGCCACCAATGGGAATTTTTGTTATATTAACTTGAATAAACACTGAAGTTTCAATTATGAACTTGTATTTTTCCTCTGTACTGTGCCCGCTTATCCTAATTACAAGAGCGAATCCCCACAGTATGTACGGATGACTTGCATTATTCCTTCCCTTGTGCATAACCTTACATTTGTCAGTGTTAAACCTCATCTGCCACTTCTCTGCCCAAGCCTTCAATCTATTCAGATCCATCTGTAGCAGTATACTGTCCTCTTCCGTGTTAATTACTTTACACAGTTTAGTGTCGTCTGCAAAAATTTATATTTTACTGTGCAAGCCTTCTACAGGATAATTAATAAAAAAAATATTGAAGAGAAAAGGCCCAATACTGACCCCTGTGGTACCCCACTAGTTACTGTGACCCAATCCTGAATCCCATTGAAAACCTATGGGATCAGCTGAGTTGCCGTGTAGAAACTCATAATTCTGTACCCCAGAACCTTAATGACCCGAGGGCCACCCTTCAAGAAGGGTAGGATGCCATGCCTCAGCAGACAACAAGTTATTGGGATATTGAGATTTTTGTGGGGAAATACCCACCACTGTTATTGGCTTTTGTTTCAATAAATTGTTAGAGATGAGGAAATCACCATTGCCTGCTTCTACTTAAATGCCCTACTTTCATCATATAATATTACTATAGCGTGAACTTTTTAGGTTTCCCATAAATTTCACCCGAAAGCCAATTATCCCTAAATTTTTGTGAGTAGCGTATGCTGTCCATAGCCTGCTATACGTCCATACTGTACTTTTGTGTGCCTCTGACTTTATGTCTAATATGCTGCCATCCAAGAAATTGGCTTTTCAAAGTGCATGGTCTCATGAACTAGAAACATAGAAACATAGAATGTGTCGGCAGATAAGAACCATTTGGCCCATCTAGTCTGCCCAATATACTGAGTACTCAGTATGAAAATGTATAGTAGACAAATTGATCTCAGGTATTCCACTGCTGTTTGCTGAAAATGACTGATTAAGTATAAGTGAATTTCTTGAAAATACACCCAAATTTTTGGGTCAAAAAAATAGATTTGTGTCCCTATCGATTCTGCCTGAATCAACAGTGCTCCAATTGGATTGAAAATTGGTTTATGACACTCTGATGTCATATTTTTTTCTCTCTTGTCTTTTACTCTTTTTTTCATTTTTTTATGTCTTTTTTTCTCTTCACCACCTCCCATTTTAAGCTCTTTAATGCAAAGACAGCAATAGTAAGTATGCTGTATAACTGTGGGCAAACGCATGGTTGATGGTGTTAAACATCCTATTTAAAAACACATCATGCTATTGGATTTATGCTTTTCAAAATTTTAAGAATGTACATTGTCCCTTATTGTGGACAGATACCTGTCGGTGCCTGCAGTGGCTTGTTCTGAACAGCAGTCCAAAACCTCTCTGGCTGCAACAAAACTATACTGTACACTACTACTCCAGTTTCCTTTTTACCCTCCAAAGGCATACTGATAGGAAACTTAAATTGTGAGCTTCATTAGAGACAGCAAGCAATGATAATATTTGTGAAGTGCTGCAGAATATGTCAGCGCAAGAAAAGTGAAGCTGACTTCGGCTCCAAGTTTTAAAGTGGTTTTACACTTTAATTTTGAATACTGAAGTTATTCAATGAAGTCTTGGGCAACTTTACTAATAACTAACCCTGTCCTCATCGGAGGCAGTCGATTTAATGCTGTACGGAGATGGATTTCAGCACAGCATTAAAACTAAGTTTTTAGCGAAGTGACTTGGATGTAGCATCCGAAGTTCGCTTTACTCATCCCTACTGACAAGCGCACATGGAACAGTTCAGTCCGTTTCATAGGTACAAATCTGCTGACAGATGCCCTTTAATTTAGAATCGATTCTCTTATCACTGATACAGATAAAAATGTTCTCTGTTATGCCATGGTCAATGGCTATTTTCCATGATGTAATAGTTGTATGTACTGGAGATGCCATGAAAAGCAGTAAAATAGAAACCAGACCTTTAAATATATAACAATGATGGAACACTATGGAGAGCAAATGTACTTATTAATTATCACAATACACCACATTCTCAAAACACCTATGAATTAGAAACTGATGAGGAACACTGAGCACAAATCTGGATCTGCTACACATAGTTTAATTGCATTTTGCTCTCAGGTGAAGCAGGCAACCAAGTAATAGGCTGATGGGAAAGAAGACAGCTATTACCATGTCAAGTTACATGTCCTATAAATAAAATAATGTAGTGTAGAACATGTTTTTATGTTTGGTATAATTTTTACTAGCTACCCTGAACAAGATGCAGGAGAATTCTATACATAATTGCCAGAGGGGAGCTCCCAGATGCATAGGAGGCGTTCTGTACTGACAGAATACTCATAACAGTTCTTGAAGCCAATGCTGGTGGACAAAAATGACTTATATAAATCTGCAACCTGCAGGCAATTGTCTATGAGTTGAGTTCAAGAGCCAGCAGCAACGCTATCTTAACTATGAACATACACATGTGATTAGAAACTCTTCTTCCTTGAAATGTGTTGGAGGCAGATTAAGGAAAGTATTCATGATCTAGCCTCCAGGAAAAGTGAAAGGTCAGTATGTTTAATAAATAATATAGAATAATATTATAGGGTTATTGCCCAAGTGGCTTCTAGGGCAATATCAGCTCATAGTTAAGAAGATCCAATGTCTGTAGTTTAAGTAAATATATATATAGTATTTCTATGGTAAACCATATCCATCAAATTATTGTAAACAAGATATAAACTTCACATCACATTATTATAATTTGATAGAGAAAAAGGGGAAGATGATTTAGTGTACAAGTTGGGAGAGAACAGTTTTAATATTTATCAGGATAGTCACATACTTATTTTCATTAAGGTAAAAAATCTGGACACATAAAATATGTGCATGGTTGTAAATTTTTTATTTCCTATCTAACAATATTTTGTACATTAGTCTTTGTTATAAGTTAATATAATGTAATGTCCCCACCTCACATATAGATAAAAGACTATTCACATATATGTTTGAGTTTTAAAGATGAGAAAACAACAGAAAAATGTAACCAAGCAGAAAAAGAATACACAAACTGTAAACAGTTGTTCCCCTGGACAGAACCATAGGATCACAGTGCTGTAAGGCAGAAGTGCTAAATGCACTAGTGCAATGTCAGTCATATATCCAGGGGGCCTTTCACTGTTCAAAATTCATACAGTAGTTAAGAAACCTGCAATCTGATTCAGTTACAAAATATTCCTAATAAAATCCTGTGATCTTGTTAGGCCTGGGCCTTCTGCCATACCTCCTGCTGTCTCACCTGCTTTCTCTGCCAGTTGGATGCCTGCCAGATGCGTCCTCCGGCCATGCTGCCTCCATGGTCCATCCCATGCTGGCGCCCCATAGGAGCTCCCGCCTGCCGATTCCATGCTTCCAGAGGCGCATGCTTCCTGCCTCCCTGCATGGCCCCTGGGTGGGGTTACAAGTTTAAATAGCAGCATCCTCTTCCAGGAAGTTGCCTGAGCAACTATCAATAATAGCAAAGTTGTTCTGTTCTGATCTCCAGTGCTTGACCCAGCATATTTGACCATTTTGTTTGCCTGCTGCCTGCATCGTCTACTGGACCTCCTTGACCCTGAGCCTGTCTGATCCTCTGTACAACGATACTTTCTGATACCGGCTTCTGACCACGCTTCAGCTTCTGCCTCTGGCAATCATCATCATCATAAAAATGTCCAATGATGGGTCTCTAGGTGAAACAGGGCAGGAACTACCATTTAACCCCTCAGATGCTGTGGGCAAATGTGATAAAACCTACTAAAGTGCTAAAACTTGAAGCGCGCACTTCCCTGGCTGAGATCAGGCAATGCATTCCATGGTAGTAATAGGCCTGAGCCTGTACAAGGCTTCCAGGCTGATTGCTGGTATATTTAAATGCTGGCCTGCAGGTGGAAGCACTGCACTGAAATATACTAAATCTTGTATTCGGTAACGAATAGATAACCACTACAGAATATAGGTAGCAGTCTAATAATTGCATGTTATAGTCACCTAGGGCAACTTAAGAAAAAAAAAAGGAAGAAAATATAAAATTTTAAATATCAAAAAATACAAAAGTATAAAAATTTAAATCACCTGCCTTTACCTAGAATAACAAAATAAAAAAAGGAAACATCATGGGCTTCGCCCAGGGCCGTCTTTACTGTGGGGCAAAAGGGGCAGCTGCCCCGGGCCCAGTTGCTCCTGGGGGGCCCAAGGCCTTTGGGGTGTGCGGGCGGGCTGTGCTTACTACTATATTTTGTTGCCGCCGCCCGCCGCCCGCCGGCCATCTAACAGCATGGAGTCACGGTCCAGACTATAGAAAGAGACTGAGTGAGGAGGGGGCTCTGCGCTCCGCTCTGCTGCCTGGCCTGCCTGTCTCTTTAACAGAGCAGACCAGTGGCTGCTGGAGCGTGACGCAGCTGCCGCACAGGCAGAGAGAAGAAGGAGGCGGAGCGAGCCCGAGCGCCAGCCAGCAGCCACAACAGACACAGCCTGAGCCAGCCAAGCAACTAAGCAAGTTCCACCATACAGAACTTACAGGTATTTGGTAGTACAAAGTACAATTTTGTACAAAGATAACAACTGGATGGATCCCATCTGCCACTGGCCCATGATGGAGTGGGAGAAATGTGCCATGGGGGGGCTCATAGAGGACAGGGGGACAGTGTGTGCTTTCCTGCTACTACATCAACCCCCCCCCCCCAGGGATTTTGGGGGCCATTAAGGGTTGGACTTTAACTCCTTGCTGCTGATGTTGAGTGTGCCAGTGCCAACAATCATATTCCCCTCCCCCCAGCACATCAGTTACCTTTAGGAGGGGGGGATATGATTGGTGGCTATGTGCACACTCCGCATCATCCAACCCCTAATGCCCCCCAAAATGCTCAGTGGGGGGGGGGGGGTGGTATGACAGGCAGGAGGGGCGATGTGTATGCGGGCCCTTGCCCTGCACTCACTCAGCTGTGCTTGCAAACATATCGTGCCCTGTGTCCACTCTGCTAAAGCAAAAACCAAAGCAGACAGGCAGGAGCCGTGTGGTGATCATATTTATTGTATGTATGTGTGTGTGTCCGTCCCTGTGTGTGTGTGTGAGACTGTCCTTCCCTGTGTGTGTGTGTCCGTCCCTGTGTGTGTGTGACTGTCCGTCCCTGTGTGTGTGTGTGTGTGTCCATCCCTGTGTGTGTGTGTGTCCATCCCTGTGTGTGAGACTGTCCGTCCCTGTGTGTTTGTGTGTGTCCGTCCCTGTGTGTGTGTGTGTGTGAGACTGTCCGTCCCTGTGTGTGTGTGTGTCCGTCCCTGTGTGTGTGTGACTGTCCGTCCCTGTGTGTGTGTGACTGTCCGTCCCTGTGTGTGTCTCTCCCTGTGTGTATCACCATGCCCACAGTGTTCCTATGTCTTGACGCAGCTGCTTCAGAACGTTCTGTGCGGGGCAAGAAGAAGAAGATGGAAGAGGAGGTAGCCCCAGCATAGAGTCCCGTGGGAGAGGCACAGGGAGGCACACTAAGGACGAAGGTAACACTTCCACATGATCTACACTAGTGTTATCTGTGGTTTTACATAGGACTGCAGGTAACACTACCACATTATCAGCACTAGTGTTATCTGTGGTTTTACATAGGACTGCAGGTAACACTACTACATTATTCAGCACTAGTGTTATCTGTGGTTTTACATAGGACAGCAGGTAACACTACCACAAGGTTAGCTCGCACAGGGCGCCTGAACACCTGAGGTGCTAAGATTTTCGCTTTTTTTTTAGGGTGTGGGAAGGCGGGATCCAGGGGGCCCAAGTAAATTCTTGCCCAGGGTCCAATCAATATTAAAGACGGCCCTGGCTTCGCCATGTCCAAAAACACCCGTACTATTTGTGAATCTGCCCCAGTAGGGTAAATAGAGTACAAGTTGGTAGTTACATAAAGTTACATCTTTAGACTGTGCTTCTGTTCCCACTGATACACAATATTTAAAAAATAAACTTGTAACACTTTCCTTATGCCAGCGGCTGTGATAAAACACTAAACTCCAAAAATAGGACAAAGCTGTTACTTGTCGGAACACACTTTCCTTACAATTATATTTCTGAAGTGTAACATGTATTTTTAGAGCAGACTGCAATTGGAAATGTTATTTGAAAATGAGTTACTGGTCACAAAATGAGTATAAAAGACAACCTGTTTATTTTAAATACTATGAGTACAGACTATTATTGGGAAAGACATGTGCGGCAGCTGCGTCACGCTCCAGCAGCCACTGCTCTGCTCATGTGTAGTTTAACAGCTCACTTCCAGAAGAACAGCAGATTGGCAGCTGTTTGGGGTCTTGATCGGATAGGATAGGCTATCACTTGTAAAGGTTTGGACAACCCCTTTATAAGACACAGATGTATTTATATACAGCAAATATTTCAAGATATGTCAGGCTATGCCAGGCACCTCTGGAAGGTGGCATATCCCAAGAACAAAAGGATCGGGTATGTTGAAATCCAACAAACTTTATGATTCTATTCCCAACATCTGCTATTGACGGATTTTCTAAAGGCCTAATACACGTTAGATGGCTAAATCAAGGCTAATTGAAGGACATACATCTAATGTACATGGCCAGCTTTACACACATACTGTATTTTCTAAGACAATTTTACAGAGTTATCAAAGTGGTGTTATCTCCAGACAACTGAAATTAATGGTGTAAATAATATAATTGATGTAACACAGCAGATTTTACAAAATAAGTTTCTTTTATAGGTATTTCACTGAGGCGTGCATTACAAACATTCTGAGATTTTCTGTCAAATCATGATAACTTAGGGTAATAATATGTGTTGTTGCCAAATTTTGTCAGTAAGTATTTGCTTGATTAAGGCCTCATGCACACAGCTGTATTTTCGGTCTGTGTCTAATGCACATATTTTAGCAGATTGCATGCGAACCCATTCATGGTTGTCAACTATGTGCTGTCCGCATCCGTGTGGCTGTATGTCCTTCCTGCAAAAAAAAAAGAGAACATGTCCTATTCTTGTCCGTTTTGTGTGAACAAAAATAGGCAAACTTACAATAAAGCGGAATATGTGAAACGGGAAAGTGTGGGTCGCACATGACTGGTATCAATGTTTTGCGCAACCACATAACAGATATGATCATGTGCATGAGGCCTAAACAATATTATATAGCTATATTACAGATGTCTGTATCACGTTAGAGCTTTAGGGAGAATGCATTAATTGCATCCAGCAGAAAGCTGTATTTCACAGCCATGCACAATTAGCTCTCATAGCCCACAGCCAGGAAAGTACTGTAAAGGAGAATTCTTAGTGATTTTGTTTATCACATAAATAATTTTGATAATGAACACATTAACAAGTGTACAAAATAGATTTTATACACTTGGTCAGAACTGATATAAGTAAATTAATTTTGTGAGTCATTATCCATTATTTGAAAACAATGAAATCACACCGCTAATGTACACTGGATAATCTAGCCACTGGTATGGGGAGGGGGCATCTTCCAGTTGCTCCATTTCCCATAGCTTACATCAAAAACATTTAACCACATTATTAATATTGGGCATTACCTATATTTAATGGATCGTGTCCAGCTATATTGTGGAACTTTTTATAGACATGATATATCAAATGAAGTGGCATCAGTGCTTGGAAAGGGATGTCATACTTTGGGGTGAATTGATCATTCCCTCCATGCCAATTTTGTGGTGTAAAAAAGTTGCAAACCTTGTGTTTGCAACTGTTTAAATGTCATTGCTCCTAAATCTAGATGAAGTGGCATTTCTATACCACCCTCGTCACTTTCCAAAAATGGGGCGTGGTGAGGACAGGAGGGGTCATGGCCAGTGGACCACATTAATCTCCTTTTATGCTAGTTTTCTGCCATAAAAGAAGACTGAAATGTAAAGCAGCTCTGAGCATCGTGGCTGCCTTCCCTGTTAGCCTGTAAGATCCAGCCCCCTGGATCTTACAGGAAGCAGGCTGTAAGTGTATTACACTGGTAATACACTTACAGCCAATGCATTACAATACAGATGAATTGTAATGCATTACAAAGGGGATCAGACCCCCAAAAGTTGAAATCCCAGAGTCAGACAATAAATAAAGTTAAAAGAATTAAAAGTAAAAAAAGCATCCTTCAAAAAAAAAAAAAAAAAATAGGGAAAAAGAGAAAAGTAGACATATTAGGTATTGCCGCGTCCGTATCAACCGACTCTATAAAAATATCACATGATCCACCCAGTACGGTGAATGGCACAAAAAAACAGTGCCAAAACAGCCATTTTTTGGTCACCTTGCCTCACAAAAAGTGTAATACCAAGTGATCAAAAAGGTTTAGTTAGCCCACAATGGTACCAATCAAACCGTCATTTCATCCTGCAAAAAATGAGACCCTACCTAATCGGCCAAAAAAAAAAAAAAAAAATATGGCTCTCAGAAAATGGCAACACAAAAACAAGATTTTATTCTGTTCAAAAAGGCTTTCACTATGTAAAACTTAACGAAAATAAAAATAATAGAAATATTAGGTATCGCCACGTCTGTAACAACCTTCTCTAGAAAAATATCACATTATTTGCCCATTCAGGTGAATTCTGTAAAAAAAAAAAATAATAATAATATGCCAAAACAGACATTTGTTTTTTCACCTTGCCTCACAAAAAGTGTAATACCAAGCAATCAAAAAGTCTTATGTACCCCAAAATGGTACCAATGAAAACGTCACCTCATCCCGCAAAAAATGAGCCCTTTAACATAGTAACATAGTACATAAGGCCGAAAAAAGACATTTGTCCATCCAGTTCGGCCTGTCATCCTGCAAGTTGATCCAGAGGAAGGCAAAAAAACCCTGTGAGGTAGAAGCCAATTTTCCTCACTTTAGGGGAATAAAAAATTCCTTCCCGACTCCAATCAGGCAATCAGAATAACTCCCTGGATCAACGACCCCTCTCTAGTAGCTATAGCCTGTAATATTATTACACTCCAGAAATACATCCAGGCCCCTCTTGAATTCCTTTATTGTACTCACCATCACCACCTCCTCAGGCAGAGAGTTCCATAGTCTCACTGCTCTTACCGTAAAGAACCCTTTTCTATGTTTGTGTACAAACCTTCTTTCCTCCAAACGCAGAGGATGTCCCCTCGTCACAGTCACAGTCCTGGGGATAAATAGATGATGGGATAGATCTCTGTACTGCCCCCTGATATATTTATACATAGTAATTAGATCTCCCCTCAGTCGTCTTTTTTCTAACGTGAATAACCCTAATTTTGATAATCTTTCAGGGTACTGTAGTTGCCCCATTCCAGTTATTACTTTAGTTGCCCTCCTCTGGACCCTCTCCAGCTCTGCTATGTCTGCCTTGTTCACAGGAGCCCAGAACTGTACACAGTACTCCATGTGTGGTCTGACCAGTAAATTGTAAAGTAGTAGGAATATGTTCTCATCACGGGCATCTATGTGTCACTACCAGAGCTTTGGGACATTCTCACAGCTCTGTTTCTCCACCCCTGTGATGGTGTCACTACTAGAGCTGGGAGGAGTTCTCACTACTCTGTTTACTTTTGGTTTCTTTCACCACAGCTGTTCTTCATGTGTCTGATTTCCCTCCCTTTATATCACCCCTCCTCCTATGATAGGATGTGGATTATAGTTCTCACTTCAGTTGTAGCTCTTGCTTTAGTTTCTTCACTTGTAGCTATCAGTTCACTGGACCTGTGTTCTGCTGCAGCTAGCACTCCGGATATTGCCAGCCTGTCCTTGGATCCGTCTTCTCTGCGGCTGCAACACCGTCAGCTAAGTGTGCAGACATTGTTGTGTTCCTGTTTATTTTCTGACTGGATCTGAGGTGGCCACGGTTCTCTCCATATACTGAGTAGGGCACTGGTGGCCGTGCCCCTTCCACTATTGTAGGGGTTACAGTGGTCATTAGTCTTAGGCACGTGGGCATGCCTCGTTCCGCCATTTGGATCCGGGCATGTGCTTTAGCAGAATAGGGAGAGCGTTGAGGGTCGGACAGGGGTCACCCGTTATCCTCCCTAGTTCTGGGTCCAGTCAGTAGCTCTGTACTGTGTATTACTATTGTTGCTCACATACAGCCGTGACATTATAATCCACCAAAACCGTCCTTTTTTGACATGGATCCGCTTTCTGACCTGGTTGACCGCATGCAGGGTCTTTCTTTGGAGGTAGCGGATCTCCGTCAATCTATGACTCAGCTTCAAGCATTGGGCCCTGCTCCGGCTCATGGAGTCTGTTGCGAGCCAAAGGTCTCATTTCCGGAGACGTTCTCCGGGGGCAGTGAGAATTTTGTTCGTTTCAGAGAGGCATGCAAACTCCATTTTTGCTTGTGTCCTCACTCTTCTGGTAATCAGGAGCAGAGGGTGAGGATTGTCATTTCCCTGCTCAGGGGTAATGCTCAGACTTGGGCTTTTTCTCTGCTCTCAGGGGATCCCTCCCTTCGATCCGTGGAGGGATTTTTTGTGGCCCTGGGGCAGATTTATGATGACCCGGATCGTGTTGCTCTGGCCGAATCTAACCTACGTGTTTTATGCCAGAACAAACGGTCTGCAGAGCTTTATTGTTCTGAATTTCGGAGATGGGCAGCTGATTCGGGTTGGAATGATGCTGCACTCCGGAGTCAGTTCTGTCATGGTCTCTCGGAGAGATTAAAAGATGCGTTTGCTTTCCATGAGAGACCAACGTCCTTAGAGTCTGCCATGTCATTGGCGGTACGCCTTGACAGGCGTCTAAGAGAAAGAAACGAGACCTCTCTGTCCAGCCATTGTCAGTCTAGGGGCAGTGGTGCGGACTCATTCAGTGTGCAGGGGCCTCATCCTGTCTCGCTCCCCTCTGAGGAGGAGCCCATGCAGCTAGCTCGACTTGCCCCTGATAAAAGAGGATTTAGTCCTCAGAGTATGGTCTGTTTTTGTTGTGGGGGCATAGGTCATTTGGCAAATGTTTGTCCGTCTAGGAGATTCTTGAACCGTACTAAGAGCGATAATAAGAGAAAAATCTCAAAAGGTAAATCATCAGGTTCTGCTTCATCTGCTACTTTGGGCAAAGTTGATGTAGGATTTGATGCTTTTCCTCTGACCTGCAGTTCCTGTTTTCTCCTGTCTGCCAGGGTGGCGCTAGAGAGCAAAGTCATTTCTTGTGAGATTTTTGTCGATAGTGGAGCGGCCGTCAATCTTATTGACACTCAATTTGTAGCCATGCATGGTTTTCAGGTTTGCACATTAGATAAAGATATACCTGTTTTTGCTATTGACTCTGCTCCACTCTCACAGAGATCTCTGAAGGGCATTGTTCACAATATCCGGTTAGCTGTAGGTGACACTCATGTGGAGGATATATCTTGTTTTGTCCTTAACGGATTGCCCTCTCCTCTAGTTTTGGGGTTACCCTGGCTCACTAGACATAACCCCACTATTGATTGGCAAGGAAGGCAAATAAATGAGTGGAGTGATTTTTGTAGAGAGAATTGTCTCACAGCGACTTTTGCAGAGGTGTCTACTAAAACGGTGCCATCATTTCTCTCTGATTTCTCGGACGTGTTTTCCGAGAGCAGTGTTCAGGAGCTACCTCCTCACCGGGAGTTTGACTGTCCCATTAACCTCATTCCCGGCGCCAAGCTGCCAAAAGCACGCCTCTACAATCTCTCACAACCCGAAAGAATCGCTATGCGAACTTACATCTCCGAGAGTCTCGAAAAGGGGCATATTCGTCCCTCAAAGTCACCTGTGGCCGCGGGTTTTTTTTTTGTTAAAAAGAAAGATGGCTCTCTGAGACCTTGCCTAGATTTTAGGGAGCTGAACCGTATCACGATTCGCGATCCCTATCCCCTTCCTCTGATCCCGGACCTCTTCAATCAAATTGTTGGGGCCAAGGTGTTTTCCAAATTGGATTTGAGAGGCGCGTACAACCTGGTCAGGGTCAGAGAGGGGGATGAATGGAAAACGGCCTTTAATACCCCTGACGGGCATTTCGAGAATCTCGTTATGCCTTTCGGCCTGATGAATGCTCCGGCCGTCTTTCAGCATTTTGTTAATAGTATTTTCTATCATTTAATGGGGAAATTTGTATTGGTGTATCTTGATGATATTTTGATTTTTTCCCCTGATGTTCAGACCCATCAGGATCATCTTTTTCAGGTTCTGCAGATTCTGCGGGAAAATAAATTGTACGCCAAGCTGGAGAAATGTCTTTTTATGGTATCGGAAATTCAATTTCTGGGTTTTCTCCTCTCTGCTTCTGGTTTTCGCATGGATCCCGAGAAGGTCCGTGCTGTACTTGAGTGGGAGCTTCCTGAGAATCAGAAGGCATTGATGCGCTTTCTGGGTTTTGCGAACTATTACAGAAAGTTCATTTTGAATTATTCCTCTGTTGTCAAACCCCTCACTGACATGACAAAAAAGGGGGCGGATTTTTCCTCTTGGTCGGAGGAGGCGCTTACAGCCTTTTCTAAGATTAAAGAGAATTTTGCGTCTGCTCCCGTCTTGGTGCATCCCGATGTTTCCTTACCTTTTATTGTTGAGGTGGATGCTTCCGAGGTGGGTGTGGGTGCGGTTTTGTCCCAGGGCCCTTCCCCTGCCAAGTGGCGACCCTGTGCCTTTTTCTCTAAAAAACTCTCCCCGGCAGAGAGAAACTATGATGTGGGAGATAGGGAGTTGTTGGCCATCAAGTTGGCTTTCGAGGAATGGCGCCATTGGTTGGAGGGGGCCAGGCACCCTATCACCGTTTTTACCGACCATAAGAATCTGGCATACTTGGAGTCGGCCAGGCGTATGAATCCGAGACAGGCCAGATGGTCTCTGTTCTTCTCCAGATTCAATTTTGTTGTTACATTCCGACCTGGGATAAAAAATGTGAAGGCTGATGCTCTCTCTCGCTGTTTTCCGGGAGGAGGAAACTCCGAGGACCCGGGTCCCATTTTGGCGGAGGGGGTAGTTGTTTCTGCTCTATATTCCGATTTGGAGGCCGAGGTTCAGGCTGCCCAGACTGAGACACCTGCCCGTTGTCCTTCTGGGAAGTTGTTCGTGCCTCCTGAGCTACGTCACAAACTCTTTAAGGAGCATCATGATACGGTTCTTGCTGGTCACCCCGGGAGTAGAGCCACGGTAGATCTCATTGCTCGAAGATTTTGGTGGCCGGCTCTTCGTAAGTCGGTGGAGGGTTTTGTGGCTGCTTGTGAGACGTGCGCTCGCGCTAAGGTCCCTCGTTCACGGCCTTCAGGTTCCCTTCTCCCGTTACCCATTCCTTCCCGTCCTTGGACACACCTGTCCATGGACTTTATCACGGATCTTCCTCGTTCCTCGGGGAAGTCGGTGATCCTGGTGGTGGTGGACCGTTTTAGCAAGATGGCTCATTTCGTACCTTTCCCTGGTTTACCCAATGCTAAAACGTTGGCGCAAGCTTTTGTCGAACATATTGTTAAATTGCACGGCATTCCCTCTGATATTGTTTCCGATAGAGGCACGCAGTTTGTGTCCAGGTTCTGGAAGGCTTTCTGTTCTCGCCTGGGGGTTCGGCTGTCCTTCTCTTCTGCTTTTCATCCACAGTCGAATGGTCAGACTGAGCGCCTCAATCAGAATCTGGAGACATATTTGCGCTGTTTTGTGGCAGAGAACCAGGAGGATTGGTGTTCATTTCTCCCTCTTGCTGAGTTTGCTCTGAACAACCGTCGTCAGGAATCTTCTGATAAGTCACCATTCTTTGGTGCATATGGGTTCCATCCGCAGTTTGGGACATTCTCGGGAGGGGCTCTTTCTGGTTTACCTGAGGAGGAGAGATTTTCCTCGTCTTTGTCTACCATTTGGCAAAAGATTCAGAGTAACCTTAAAAAGATGAGTGAGAGGTATAGGCGTGTGGCTGATAAGAGACGTGTGCCTGGTCCGGACCTGAATGTGGGTGATCTGGTGTGGTTGTCTACTAGAAACATTAAGTTGAAGGTTCCCTCCTGGAAATTGGGTCCCAAGTTTATTGGGCCTTATAAAATCTTGTCAGTCATCAATCCTGTTGCCTTCCGTCTTGATCTTCCACGGGTTTGGAAGATACATAATGTATTTCACAGATCTCTCTTAAAACCATATGTCCAGCCCACGGTACCCTCCTCTTTGCCTCCTCCTCCGATTTTGGTTGATGGCAATCTGGAGTTTGAGGTTTCCAGAATTGTGGACTCTCGCATTGTCCGCGGTTCTCTTCAGTACCTCGTTCATTGGAAGGGTTATGGTCCTGAGGAGAGGATGTGGGTTCCGGTGTCGGACATTAAAGCCACTCGCCTCATCAGGGCATTTTATAGGGCTCATCCTGAGAAGGTGGGTCCTGGGTGTCCGGAGTCCACCCGTAGAGGGGGGGGTACTGTCACTACCAGAGCTTTGGGACGTTCTCACAGCTCTGTTTCTCCACCCCTGTGATGGTGTCACTACTAGAGCTGGGAGGAGTTCTCACTACTCTGTTTACTTTTGGTTTCTTTCACCACAGCTGTTCTTCATGTGTCTGATTTCCCTCCCTTTATATCACCCCTCCTCCTATGATAGGATGTGGATTATAGTTCTCACTTCAGTTGTAGCTCTTGCTTTAGTTTCTTCACTTGTAGCTATCAGTTCACTGGACCTGTGTTCTGCTGCAGCTAGCACTCCGGATATTGCCAGCCTGTCCTTGGATCCGTCTTCTCTGCGGCTGCAACACCGTCAGCTAAGTGTGCAGACATTGTTGTGTTCCTGTTTATTTTCTGACTGGATCTGAGGTGGCCACGGTTCTCTCCATATACTGAGTAGGGCACTGGTGGCCGTGCCCCTTCCACTATTGTAGGGGTTACAGTGGTCATTAGTCTTAGGCACGTGGGCATGCCTCGTTCCGCCATTTGGATCCGGGCATGTGCTTTAGCAGAATAGGGAGAACGTTGAGGGTCGGACAGGGGTCACCCGTTATCCTCCCTAGTTCTGGGTCCAGTCAGTAGCTCTGTACTGTGTATTACTATTGTTGCTCACATACAGCCGTGACACTATGCCCCTTTTGATGCAACCCATTATCTTATTGGCCTTGGCAGCAGCTGCCTGACACTGGTTTTTGCAGCTTAGTTTGCTGTTTATTAAAATTCCTAGATCCTTTTCCATGTCAGTGTTACCGAGTGTTTTACCATTTAGTATGTATGGGTGACTTGCATTATTCCTTCCCATGTGCATAACTTTACATTTGTCAGTGTTAAACCTCATCTGCCACTTATCTGCCCAAGCCTCCAATCTATCCAGATCCTTCTGTAGCAGTATACTGTCCTCTTCAGTGTTAATTACTTTACACAGTTTAGTGTCATCTGCGAAAATTGATATTTTACTATGCAAGCCTTCTACAAGATCATTAATAAATATATTGAAGAGAATAGGGCCCAATACTGACCCCTGAGGTACTCCACTAGTGACAGTGACCCAATCTGAGTATGTACCGTTAATAACCACCCTCTGTTTTCTATCATTGAGCCAGTTACTTACCCACTTACAGACGTTTTCTCAGAGTCCGAGCATTCTCATTTTATATACTAACCTTTTATGCGGTACAGTGTCAAATGCTTTGGAGAAGTCCAGATACACGACATCCATTGATTCGCCGCTGTCAAGTCTAGAACTTACCTCCTCATAGAAACTGATTAAATTAGTTTGACATGACCGATCCCTCACGAAGCCATGCTGATATGGCGTTATTTGCTTATTTCCGTTAAGATGCTCTAACATAGCATCTCTCAGAAAACCTTCAAACAGTTTACCCACAACAGATGTTAAACTTACCGGCCTATAGTTTCCAGGCTCTGTTTTTGGACCCTTTTTGAATATTGGCACCACATTTGCCATGCGCCAATCCTGTGGGACATTCCCTGTCAGTACAGAGTCCGCAAATATCAGAAAATAAAGAAATAAAAAACAATGGCACCCATAAAATAATCCATCAAAATCTGCGCAGCTATATGGTGCTTCTTCCTTTCTGAATCCTGCCATGTGCCCCTACAGCAGTTTACCACCACATATGGGGTGTTGTCGTATTCAGGAGACAGTGTTGAGGAGACAGTGGGTAACTAATTATATGGTGCTTTTTCTCCTAAATAAATGTAGTAAGACAGCACTACTTACTGAGACATCTCAGTGAGGCCATCTGGTGGCGGTGCCTGCAGTGATGACCTTCCAAACTCCCCAATTCACTTAGTAAACAAAAACTGCAGCCCTCCAAGTCTCCACAACACTTCTTGTTTATTTTCACCAGACAAGCGGCGTTTCGACTCTATGAGTCTTTCTTAAGCTCAAATTAGAACACCTCAGTGAACATATGTATACCAATAATACACATTTGATTGGGCAACGTAGTCCCTTCACAAAGGTCAACTCCGCCCCAACTTAATTTCATATATATACATTCAAATTAATCCTGTAGTGGCCATTAAACTAATTAAAATACCTAATATTATGCTGAGAGAACTATTCCGGTGGGGCCAAATAGTAGAAAAATGCACATTGCGTCTCCAATCTCCCACTGCGCATGCGCGCCTCCTAGTCCCTCCTAGTATACTGCTCGTGTCTTCAGAAGAGCAACTACATTCTAGTAACGGTAAATATTGCGGGCACACCAGCATCCTGCGCTTATGTCATGTGACTTCTAACGTCACTTCAACAGCCCGTGACACTTCGGTCACATGTCTTGTTTTGTCATATGACTCCCTCGAGCGTTTCGTTTCTTAGCAACCTAGAAAATACCTTTACTAGAATATATGACAAAACGGGAGGCTGTACATTTTCACGGAGGGACACAAGAACAAAGGAACAGGAAAATACAATACAATAATATAATAGTTGGGGCTATATAATTTAGTGTTGTTTCAAATTTCTTGTCATATTACTATATGACATATTTAATATGCAATATCAGTTGTTATTAATTGAATAATAGAGAACAAGAAATTTGAAACAACACTGTAGTTTCCAAAATGGGGTCACTTTTTGAGGGTTTCCACTGTAGGGGTACGTCAGGGTCTCTTCAAATACAAAATGGTGCCTAGAAACCATTCTAACAAAATCTGCCTCCAAAATCCAAATGGCGCTCCTTTCCTTCTGATCACTGCCACGTGCCCATAGAGCAGTTTACCGCCACATATGGGGAATTTCTGTAAACTTCAGAATCAGAGTAATATATATTGAGGTTTATTTTCCTGTTAACCCTTGCTGTGTTGCAAGATTTTTTTTAAATTAAAATAAAAAATCTACCAAAAAAGTGAAATTTTGAAATTTCACCTCGATTTTCCTTTAATTCTTGTGGAACACCCTAAGGGTTAACAAAGTTTGTAACATCAGTTTTGAATAATTTGAGGGGTTTAGTTTCTAAAAAGGGGTCATTTATGGGTGCTTTCCATTACGAAGCCCCTCAACATCTCTATATAACTGAATTGCTGCTTAAAAAAATGGTTTTGGAAATTCTAAGCCTTCTAACGTCCTAAAAAAAAAAATTACATTTACAAAATGATGCCAACATAAAGCAGACATATGGGGAATTTTAACTAATAACTATTTTATGAGGTATCACTTTCTGTTTTAAAAGCAGAGAAATTAAAATTTTGAATATTGTAAATTTTTCACAATTGTTGGTAAATTAGGGATTTTTTTCATAAATAAAAGTCAAATATATTGACTTACATTTATGATGTCATGAAGTACAATGTGTCACGAGAAAACAGTCTCAGAATGGCTTGGATAAGTAAAAGCATTCCAAAGTTAGTACCACATAAATTGACGCATGTCAGATTTGCAAAAATCTGCCTGGGATTTAAGGTGAAAAGTGGCTCGGTACTGAAGGGGTTAAACTGACGTGTCAAGAGAGGTGGCATGTTCTCTTTAAAGCTGAAAAGATGATGTGTCTCTCACATTTGAAGGACAACATGCATCCATTGAAATTAATAATTGATATCCACAATTAAAGGGGTTGTCCGCGTTCAGAGCTGAACCCGGACATACCCTTATTTTCACCCAGGCAGCACCCCTGATGTTGGCATCATTGCATCTCATGCTCCGATGCGCTCCCTTGCCCTGCACTAGATCACACACGGCATGGTTTTTCTTGTTTACAGTGACACACTGCTGGGCAGAAACTTCCGCCCGGCAGTGTGTTCGGTGACGTCGCTGGCTTAGATGGGCGTGCTTTAGCGCTGCCCTAGCCGTTTTACTGGCTAGGGCAGAGGTAAAGCCAGCACATCAGTGCCGGTGACGTTACCGGGCTTCCTGGCAGCCCCATGGAGAGCCCGGTTCATCACCGGAACTCTTGAAAATGCCTTTGCCTTGTGAAATTTAGCGGAGGGCAAAGGAGAGCATAGAAGCATGAACTGCTCCGATGCTCAAGTCAGGGTTGCTGCCTGGGTGAAAATGGTGGGATGTCCAGGTTCAGCTCTGAACCCGGACAACCCCTTTAAATAATAAATATTTTACATCTATTATGTAGTGGATATAGTAAACATTGGAATGATATGCAAATTCATACATTTCTACTCATTCATGTGTAATTACCTTCAACACTTAAAGGGAACCTGTCACCAGTTTTTTGGTGTCCTAACTAAGGGCAACATAAATAAGTGATTGATTCTCTTAGCAAAATGCTGGGTCACTTTCTTTAATTGACCCAGTCAATCTGCCATCATCTTGTATTGAAAAGCTCCAGCTGATAATGAAGTCATGAATATTCATGAGCTCCTGACTCTCCCCGCCCACCTGCTGCTGAATGACAGTTTGTTTCCATATGAATCAGCAGCAGGTGGGCAGGGGAGTGGCTATAGCTCTGAATTAAATATACGCTGGACTCAATGACATCACGCTGGACTCAAATCAGCTGATTAGCATGCGGCATCTTTGTGTGTATATTATGAGGTAACCATCTGTCACACCAGTAAGTGAATACATCTAAGGCACTTTTTAGTAGTTAATGATTGTATATAATTAGTTAGATTATAATCAAATATCCACATGACAGGTTCCCTTTAAAGGGGTTTTCCGAGATATTTTACTGATGACCTATCCTATCCTGGATAGGTCATAAGCATCTGATCATTGGGAGTCTAACACTCAGGAACCCTGCTGATCAGCTGTTTAAGAAGGCACCGATGTTTGCAGTAGCACTGCAGCCTTCTCATAGCTTTCCCTAGGCTAAGTGGCGTCACTTTCATCAGTCACATGGCCTAGGCACAGCTCAGCCCCATTGAAGTGAATGAGGCTGAGCTGCAATCCCAAGCACAGCCACTATCAAATGGACGGTGTTGTGCTTGGTGAGCAGAGAGAAGCCTGGTACCTTCTTAAACAGCTGATTGGTGTGGGTTCCGGGTGTCGAACCCCTACAGATCAGATACTGATGAGACTTATGCAGAGGACAGGACATCAGTAAAAATATCTCGAAAAACCCTTTTGCTTTGATCCAAGCTGACCAGTAAATCATTGACCTCATTAGCAGTTTGATCATTACTGATATGTCAATATTTGTCATAACAAATAAGATAATACAATAACAAGATTATACAATAAGCCATGACATAAACAAGTTATTTATTTTTAAATCTTGTGTCAACTAGACTGTGAAAATAGAAGGAAATCCAGGATCACAAAGTTTTCTGTCTGTCCCGCATGAATGGCTAAATTATAGAAAGCAGCAGACATACACATCCAGTTTGTCTGTTTGGACCTTGTTTTTTTTCTATGTGACAAATGACACTATATAATATCTACAAAAACATCCTATTTTATAAAAGCATACACACAAAGCATTGAGTAA
This sequence comes from Bufo bufo, assembly GCF_905171765.1. NCBI lineage: Eukaryota > Metazoa > Chordata > Amphibia > Anura > Bufonidae > Bufo > Bufo bufo. The sequence continues at coordinate 387,471,667 of NC_053391.1, forward strand.
CTCATTATAATGAACCATCCATTAGCGCTAGACTATTGTATACCTGCAAGTTGTACAGTGTGTATCTTCAGAGCTACTTAAACTGATTTCCATTTGTGTAGAAGAACAAGAATAACAAAATGTTCATTATGTCACACAAGAGATGTGGCAGCAGAATATGAAGACGGCATAGAAACCAAGGCCTTTCAGAGCAACCACATGCATTTTATCTCAGAAACTCATAACACTAATAACATTTCTTTGACAATGAAACCTTATAGGGTTCAGACTAAACTCTGCTACACTTGTATCTAATGGAAGAAGAAAATGGGGAATCTAGTACAGCAAGACATGATGGACTTAGGCTACCTTCACACTAGCGTTATTCTTTTCCGGCATAGAGTTCCGTCACAGGGGCTCTATACCGGAAAATAACTGATCAGGCATATCCCCATGCATTCTGAATGGAGAGTAATCCGTTCAGGATGCATCAGGATTTCTTCAGTTCAGTCATTTTGACTGATCAGGCAAAAGAGAAAACCGTAGCATGCTATGGTTTTATCTCCGGCGGAAAAAAAACTGAAGACTTGCCTGAATGCCGGATCCGGCATTTTTTTCCATAGGAATGTATTAGGGCAGGATCCGGCATTCAAAATACCAGAATGCCGGATCCGTCCTTCCGGTCTGCGCATTTAAAAATGAGGAAAAAATAAATACCGGATCCTTTTTGCCTGATGACAACGGAAAAACGGATCCGGTATTGCAATGCATTTTTCTGACTGATCAGGCATTTTTCTGACTGATCAGGATCCTGATCAGTCTGAAAAATGCCTGATCAGTCAGAAAAAATGACATGCGTTTGCATACAGGCAGGCAGTTAAGGCAACGGAACTGTCTGCCGGAATCAAACAACGCAAGTGTGAAAGTACCCTTAAAGGTAACCTGTCAGGTCTCTTGTGCTGCCCACGTTGATTTCAGCAGTCAGGAGTAATTGTCAAGTTATTTTTCAGAACTCACAGGTTAAAGTTAACAATATACCAGCCAGCGAGGAGTCTGATGAATTCATGATATGCAGATTTTGTGCCACCAATTGACATAGTTATATGGAAAATCCTGTCATGGAGAAGGTGAGGTGAGCCTGCATGTCCTGCAAATAAACTGGACTTGTTGCTTTAGCACCGGCTGTATGGTGCACAGTTGTGCCTGTGAGTTCTCAAAAAGTCTTCATTTTAACTCCAAAGAGAGAGACTACTAAAATCCTAGTGTCTGTTACTAGACTACACTGTTGCCAGACAGGGAAGAATAAGGGATCTGACCAAGGGTGCAGCTAAAGGCTCATGGGCCCTGGTGCAAGAGTTCAGCTTGGGCCCCCCCTTCCCTCAGTGCTTTGTGGCCAGGGGCCAGGAAGCACATACCCTTCATGCTGCCTGAGGCAAAAATTAAAACAGCACCTCTCCCCCAATGCTAAATTCTTGACCTAACCCCTTCCCTCCAGCCAGAAATGTAACTTGACCAGCATGCACTTTCTATAATACTGGTGTCTTCTTATGCACCACAAGGTTCTTTGGAGGATGACCTAGTGGCTAATGGAGCCAGTAGTATAGGGGGTGTAATAATAATACGCTGCAGGGACAAGGATGTGTAGAAGGCCCCTGGGTCTAGTATATCTGGATCAAATAAAGCAAGGGTACCCTTGGGGTGGATAACTCCCCAATGTGCAGCGTTATAAGTGAATGGATACTCTGCCATGTGGGAGAGGGATCTGCTCCTACCTGCCCTACAGAAGCAGAACAGCCGTCCTAGGGAATGACCCCCACTAGTTAGAAATATGGTCAGGAAATCCTGACTAATTGTCGATAAGGTGAAAAACAGTGGGGAACCCTAATGCCCCCAGAGTAGGGTCAGGAAATTCTAAAATTGTAGATAGTGATAGTGTATTCTAATGATATGACTACAAAATTGGATCCATGTGGTTCTGTGGGCCCATGCCTTACATAGTGATAAATGTCTATGCCTAACGCACTTACCCCTGTAGATCAAAGATACACGGTTCATCAGGGGCTCGTGCCATAGTGAGAAATTTGAGTATGATAACTATTCCAAAGATAGCCTAGTAGTCAAGTAAAATAAAAATCCACCCAATATGTATAGTTACCTATATACCCGTATATACACTGCTCAAAAAAATAAAGGGAACACAAAAATAACACATCCTAGATCTTAATTAATTAAATATTTTTCTGAAATACTTTGTTCTTTACATAGTTGAATGTGCTGACAACAAAATCACACAAAAATAAAAAAATGTAAATCAAATTTTTCAACCCATGGAGGTCTGGATTTGGAGTCCCACTCAAAATTAAAGTGGAAAAGCACACTACAGGCTGATCCAACTTTGATGTAATGTCCTTAAAACAAGTCAAAATGAGGCTCAGTAGTGTGTGTGTGGCCTCAACGTGCCTGTATGACCTCCCTACAACGCCTGTGCATGCTCCTGATGAGGTGGCGGACGGTCTCCTGAGGGATCTCCTCCCAGACCTGGACTAAAGCATCTGCCAACTCCTGGACAGCCTGTGGTGCAACGTGACATTGGTTGATAGAGCAAGACATGATGTCCCAGATGTGCTCAATTGGATTCAGGTCTGGGGAACGGGCGGACCAGTTCATAGCATCAATGCCTACGTCTTGCAGGAACTGCTGACACACTCCAGCCACATGAGGTCTAGCATTGTCTTGCATTAGGAGGAACCCAGGGCCAACCGCACCAGCATATGGTCTCACAAGGGGTCTGAGAATCTCATCTCGGTACCTAATGGCAGTCAGGCTACCTCTGGCGAGCACATGGATGGCTGTGCGGCCCTCCAAAGAAATGCCACCCCACACCATTACTGACCCAATGCCAAACCGGTCATGCTGGAGGATGTTGCAGGCAGCAGAATGGCGTCTCCAGACTCTGTCACATCTGTCACATGTGCTCAGTGTGAACCTGCTTTCATCTGTGAAGAGCACAGGGCGCCAGTGGCGAATTTGCCAATCTTGGTGTTCTCTGGCAAATGCCAAACGTCCTGCACGGTGTTGGGCTGTAAGCACAACCCCCACCTGTGGACGTCGGGCCCTCATATCACCCTCATGGAGTCTGTTTCTGACCGTTTGAGCAGACACATGCACATTTGTGTCCTGCTGGAGGTCATTTAGCAGGGCTCTGGCAGTGCTCCTCCTGTTCCTCCTTGCACAAAGGCAGAGGTAGCGGTCCTGCTGCTTGGTTGTTGCCCTCCTACGGCCTCCTCCACTTCTCGTGATACTGGCCTGTCTCCTGGTAGCGCCTCCATGCTCTGGACACTACGCTGACAGACACAGCAAACCTTCTTGCCACAGATCGCATTGATGGGCCATCCTGGATAAGCTGCCACTTGTGTGGGTTGTAGACTCCGTCTCATGCTACCACTAGAGTGAAAGCACCGCCAGCATTCAAAAGTGACCAAAACATCAGCCAGGAAGCATAGGAACTGAGAAGTGGTCTGTGGTTACCACCTGCAGAACCACTCCTTTATTGGGGGTGTCTTGCTAATTGCCTATAATTTCCACCTGTTGTCTATCCCATTTGCACAACAGCATGTGAAATTGATTGTCACTCAGTGTTGCTTCCTAAGTGGACAGTTTGATTTCACAGAAGTGTGATTGACTTGGAGTTACATTGTGTTGTTTAAGTGTTCCCTTTATTTTTTTGAGCAGTGTATATATAGCATTACACTGAAGGCCTGTCGAAGAAACCCTGCCCATTAATGTATCCTTAAGATGAGCTAAATGCAAAGAACAAGACACAAGGTTGTAGTGACCATATTTGGTGCAAATACAGCCAGGTCTATAAATATTGGGACATCAATACAATTCTAACATTTTTGGCTCTATACACCACCACAATGGATTTGAAATGAAATGAACAAGATGTGCTTTAACTGCAGACTGTCAGCTTTAATTTGAGGGTATTTACATCCAAATCAGGTGAACGGTGTAGGAATTACAACAGTTTGCATATGTGCCTTCCACTTGTTAAGGGACCAAATGTAATGGGACAGAATAATAATCATAAATCAAACTTTCACTTCTTAATACTTGGTTGCAAATCCTTTGCAGTCAATTACAGCCTGAAGTCTGGAACACATAGACACTACCAGACGCTGGGTTTCATCCCTGGTGATGCTCTGCCAGGCCTCTACTGCAACTGTCTTCAGTTCCTGTTTGTTCTTGGGGCATTTTCCCTTCAGTTTTGTCTTCAGCAAGTGAAATACATGCTCAATCGGATTCAGGTCAGGTGATTGACTTGGCCATTGCATAACATTCCACTTCTTTCCCTTAAAAAACTCTTTGGTTGCTTTTACAGTATGCTTTGGGTCATTGTCCATCTGCACTGTGAAGTGCCGTCCAATGAGTTCTGAAGCATTTGGCTGAATATGAGCAGATAATACTGCCCGAAACATTTCAGAATTCATCCTGCTGCTTTTGTCAGCAGTCGCATCATCAATAAATACAAGAGAACCAGTTCCATTGGCAGCCATACATGCCCACGCCATGACACTACCACCACCATGCTTCACTGATGAGGTGGTATGCTTAGGATCATGAGGGGTTCCTTTCCTTCTCCATACACTTCTCTTCCCATCACTCTGGTACAAGTTGATCTTGGTCTCATCTGTCCATAGGATGTTGTTCCAGAACTGTGAAGGCTTTTTTAGATGTCGTTTGACAAACTCTAATCTGGCCTTCCTGTTTTTGAGGTTCACCAATGGTTTACATCTTGTGGTGAACCCTCTGTATTCACTCTGGTGAAGTCTTCTCTTGATTGTTTACTTTGACACACATACACCAACCTCATGGAGAGTGTTCTTGATCTGGCCAACTGTTGTGAAGGGTGTTTTCTTCACCAGGGAAAGAATTCTTCTGTCTTCCACCACAGTTGTTTTCCGTGGTCTTCCGGGTCTTTTGGTGTTGCTGAGCTCATCGGTGCGTTCCTTTCTTTTTAAGAATGTTCCAAACAGTTGTTTTGGCCATGCCTAATGTTTTTGCTATCTCTCTGATGGGTTTGTTTTGTTTTTTCAGCCTAATGATGGCTTGCTTCACTGATAGTGACAGCTCTTTTGGAGTTGACAGAAACAGATTCCAAATCCAAACAGCACACTTGAAATTAACTCTGGACCTTTTATCTGCTCATTGTAATTGGGATAATGAGGGAATAACACTCACCTGGCCATGGAACAGCTCAGAAGCCAATTGTCCCATTACTTTTGGTCCCTTAACAAGTGGGAGGCACATATGCAAACTGTTGTAATTCCTACACTGTTTACCTGATTTGGATGTAAATACTCTCAAATTAAAGCTGACAGTCTGCAGTTAAAGCACATCTTGTTTGTTTCATTTCAAATCGATTGTGGTGGTGTATAGAGCCAAAAATGTTAGAATTGTGTCGATGTCTTAATATTTATGGACCTGACTGTAGTTAACCCAGTGTGATAATCGGTAAATGATAAGTGCATACCAAAAGTCACAATTGCTCTAAGGTATGCATTCAGAATGGAGACACAACAATCAGTACACAATATACAGCAGGCAGCACAAAAGCAAGTAAGTAATAGAGTTGTAATGTGTCTGTCTGTTTGACCAGATATGTGTCCAAAGGCAATCATGGGCAATGATATAATGAATGATGATACTAACCTTACACTATAAAGGTAGATAAAGGAACAGTATAAGATAGTACCATAAGGATAAGCACAACACACAGTACAAAATGCACAAATAGATGTTGCATTTATAGACCAACAATACTTAGCTAACAGAGAAGAGGTGGTGTAGATCCAGGGCTGCCCAGAGAGGTGTTCAACTCAGGAGTTGGAGTTACCTCCATCATGGGATACACACACCCATGTGTGTCTTGTGTCTGTAGAAATAGGTGAGCCACCCTGCTTCCATGACCACTTTCTGTTACACTCATCCAAGATGTCACGGCTCGGACCAGTGTGGGCAGAAGTGATTTATTCACTGGTACTGATGGACAATCATCGGCAGGACGGTTCACGAACGCGATCAAATGTTCGCGAACCGCAAGTTCGCGGCTGGCCCCATTCACTTTAATGGCAGGCGAACCTGAAAAACCTTCAGCTCATATTTGCAGCCACCAAATATTTAGTAGAAGTGCACAAATAGTCCCACAACATGGACAGTGACATACTAGAGGGGGACAAAAATTCCAACAAAAAACATGTATCTTAATCAGGGGACATTTTCATGCATCTTAAAGGGAAATTCTCTGAAAAGTGCCCTTTTGGAGCCGAGAAAATTTTTATTTTAGGCCACAGGAGTATGGGCCTTAAAAATTAGGCACCTGACATAAAAGAAATTGTGATTATGTGGCTCGAGGTACATTATGCAGTCACCGAATAACAATTTTACTGTAGCCCACTTTTTTTTCCACTCCCTGGCTGTGAGCTCTGTGCTGCGATTGGACAGCGCTACAGGCTGGGCGAAATAACGTCCAGGGAGACACAAGGCAGACTCCGCCTAGTATAACCAATTCAGCGAAAATACCGGGGGACATAGCGGGAGAACGGAGCGGTGCCCTGCAATAATAGTAAGTGTAGTGAGATCCCGGGGCGCCGCGCTACACAGCCTGATAATTATCTTGCAATGTTTGGACCGATGAAAGGTCCTCTTTAAAAAATTTGAGTTAAGAGTTTGAGTGCTAACCCTGCTACATCTGTATCTTCTCGGCTTGGGTATCAAAAGTGCCGATGATACAGCATCTGTACTGAGAGTCTTCAAGTGGATATCTAGTTTGGAGTTATTAAAATAAATGAATATCCAATCATATAATACCTTTAGGAACATTTTCATGGTTAAAGAAAGCATTTCTAGTAATCAGATTGCATTATTATGCCATTGTCTATTAGACTTGCCAAAAGAACTTCTAAGGTGGAATTTCTCTTTAAACAATATCAAGAACTAGCTTGGAGCAGTATTTTCCCATTTTAAATTTTATATATAGTATATTTTGAAAACCTCTTGTTTACTCCTTATATACATTAGGGTGTGTAAATATATATATGTATATAACATAAGTTGAAGATCTTTGTCTTTTTAAAAAGAAATTGGTTTACCTTCTACAAGCGAGTTACATATTAATGTGTGAAGTTTAAATAATGTGCATAAGGTACAAAAATTGTTAATATTGTCTTTGAGATGCTGGAAAGGATTGAGGCAGAAAAGCAGTTTTCTATTGACAGTACTGTTCTGTCTGGAGGTTAATTAAGGACTACTTCCTCAGGATCTGTACAATGGATATTGCATGTAAAGCAGATGGGAACATACCTTGGCTCTATTGATTGTGCAGTGCAGAGCATTGTTTTCATGATCATATAGCAAGCTAAAGTCCAATGTCCCCAGAGTTGCTGGAAGAGATGAGAAAAACACATTATTGTTAGCCTCAATGACAAAATAATAGAATGTTTTTGTCAAGAATAGACACACCATTCTTATGTAAAGATTTCAAACATAGGTATGCATTAAGAAACAGTTTTCGGTGCATTTTACTTTATTAGCGTTCACTGATGGCAGACACTTTCTTTAAAGCAAATTAAAATTGTGGATATTTGTATTATTTAAAATTTAACCAGGCTGTCCCATCACAGGGCTGGCTCCCAAGCCCTACAACTGCTGGTTTTATTGGAGATGCCATGGCAAACCAGACTGGTTTATGCACAAAAACTGTAGTACTATATAGCAACGTGTTATGAATCCAATGTGGATCCCCTACACCTACTGAACAAATATAACTAGAGGCTACTCCTAAGAGTGTTATCCAGCTGCCCACATCCCGTTCTTCACTCTTTAACCCCCATACTGAGATGTGGACATGACTTCAGGGGAACCACCAGGTCACTACCTCTTCTAGAGTATTCTCAGTTCATTAGACTGCTGACACATGGGGGTCAAGAGACACTGGAGCAAAACACCAAAGGAAACAGGCTAGGATTAAGGCAGGCAGAGTTTGTGCAATCCAATAAGAACTCCGAGGTCAGTGTGGGCAGCTTGGGGTCAACACAGAGAACAGACAGAGGCCAGACAGTGAAGAGTCAAATCCAGAAACAGGCCGGGGTCAGTACACCAGCCGACAAACAAGATCTCAACACACCTCTGCAGGACAATAGAACCTATAGCTCAAGCACACTCCCATAGAGGAAGGCGCCTTAAATAACCTATAAATAGTGAAGATTAAGGTGTGCGCATTGGCCCTTTAAGACCTAGAGAGAACACATGTGCCGTATGAGCAGTGAAAAGCTAACAAGGGCGGATTGGCAATGTACCCTACTGGGAAACTTCCCGTTGGGCCAATTGCCCACAGTATGCTCTGGGCCAGTATTGATAGTCCCTGCGTAATGTTCCTCATTGTGTTAGGGTGATAATATTACAGCAGGGCCAGCTGTGGCCCAGCGCCCTCACTACACATTACAGGCTGCAGTCAGTCCTGTTGCTATCTTATTATTATACCACTGTCAGGATAATGAGATCACAGCAGTGCTGTTGGCGGCTGCAATGTGTATTGTAACAAGGACGATGGCTGCCACTGGCTCTGTCGTAATCTTATCATGCCGTAATGTGCCCTCCCCTGCTCCTGATCAATGCGCTGCTGCCTGTACCCCCTCCTGTAGGTCCTTTGACACCGGAAGGCAGGACAGAAATCACTATTCTGCCCTCCAGGTGTCAAAGGACCTGTGGCTCCTCACACTCCCAGTGTCAATGCTACTCTGACGCTGTGTCATGTTCCCTACCCCTCCTGCTCAGAAACACAGGCGGGTAACGGCATGCGGCATGTAGCTGGGAACAGCACTTAAGTGAGCTTCTAGGGATGCAGCTTCTAGCTTTCTGGTTCTACTGGGGATGTATATTATGCTGTACTGTAGCATTTGGTTCCTCTGGAGCAGTATTTTGGGCTGCACTGAGCCAAATAAAATATACAAAATATACTTCTCCTTCTATGGTATTTCTGGCCAAGTCTACTTGAGTTGGCCCTGCCTACATGTGTTGGCCCCACCTTCAACAAAAGGCCACTTTTAGTTTTTTTACAGGGTCACTTTAAATTCCCAATCTTCCCCTGGAAGCCGAGCTTGCAAGAAGCAGGACTTTGCCTGCATGTAGAGAACAGAGCTCCAATACACTGGTAGCCCTGCCCACTGGGAAGTAACAGTTGAATGCCAGCAAGTACAGGCCACCGAAGAATCAGAGCAGGCAACCAGGCCATGTCCAAGAGGGAGGTGGTGGCAGGGACAAACTATGGGCTCAACATGACCATTTAGATGACTAGCCTTCCATTTAATACATGTTCAACCAAAATCAATCAGAGATACTTTTTAAAATCTCTCTGCTTTAAGGCAGTAGGATCTGGAGTGTAGGGACACAAGGAGTTGGGATGTCCCATCAGTAAGTCCAACTGTTGAGCAAAACTAAAAGCTTACTGCCAAGCATGATATGGAGAGTGAAAATCTAAAAATATTTTACTTAAGTTTGTGAAATAGTATTATCTACTTTTTCTATATTAGTAGCATATGCTACAGTCCTTAGTGTCCCTAGTGGGGATCACAATCTTATGTACCATTAATAGACCCTTACTCAGTCTGGGTCTTGAGATTTTATAGGACACCAATAAAGCCTCTTAAAGGGGTTGGACAGTTTCCTATATTGATAACCTATCCTGACAATAGGTCATCAATATTAGATCGGCGGGGGTCTGACTCCTGACACCCGCACCCACCAACTGTTTGAAGAGAATGCAGTACTCTTGCGAGTGTGCTTCAGTCTCTTCACAGCTACTCCCTCCCATTCACTTCAATGGGAAGGAGCAGTTCCATCCATTGATGTGAAAGAGATGGAGGAGCATTGAAGAGAATTCAGCGCTCGCATCAGGGAAAGCTTAGCAGAGTGAGTGGTGGTCTGGTCACTGACTGATGACTGGTCACTGTCTCAGTGTCATGGTCTAACCTTCTTGCTGTTCTCCTTCGTTTGACATGTGCTGGCGGCCATCTTGGTTTCTGGGTTCCTTGTAGCCTCCCACCCTGCGGCTCCTCCTTCCCACTGGGAGGAGCTGGATGCCTAGCTCATATATATAGGAGGTCTGTGGCTTCAGTTCCTTGCTTGGTCCTCTTGTGTTCACATGCTTCTAGACTGCTGCTGCTTCTGGTTCCTGATCCTGGTTTCGTCCGACTACCCTGCTGGTTCCTGATCCTGGTTTCGTCCGACTACCCTGCTGGTTCCTGATCCTGGCTTCGTCTGACTACCCTGCTGGTTCCTGATCCTGGCTTCGTCTGACTACCCTTCTGGTTCCTGATCTCTGGCTTCGCAAAGACTCTGCTTCGGTTTCGCCATCCGTTTGGACTTTTGCTTTACAGCTTTATTTTCAGTAAAGCCTTCTTATTTTCACTTATCTCTTGTTGTACGTCTGGTTCATGGTTCCGTGACATTAGGACCAAGCCATGAATTCTGACGGTACAGGGCCATCCTCGCTACCCACGCTGGTTGCCAGACTTGATCAGCAGGATCACCTGTTGGGTCGGTTCGCTGTGGCGTTGCAAACCCTGCTTGAACGCACGGCTCATTTCGCTCCCATTGCCGATGGGTCGGTTGACGCTCCTGGGCCCGCTCCTACTGCCGCTCCGGTTGTTGCGCCAGAGTCTACCCCGACACCTGTTGTTGCACCTGCGGTGTTTCGGGGTATGACCGGTTCTGCCCCTCTTCCACAGCGCTTTGGGGGAGAGCCAACTCAGTGCCGAGGTTTCCTTAACCAGGTGGGCATTTATTTCGAGTTGCTGCCACATGCCTTTCCTACTGAGAGATCAAAGGTGGGCTTCTTGATCTCGCTGCTCTCGGACAAGGCCTTGGCCTGGGCCAGCCCTTTATGGGAGAACAACAATCCGGTGGTTGCCGAGTTTTCCGGTTTTGTTGCTTCTCTTCGGAAGGTATTCGATGTGCCGGCTCGTGCTGCCTCTGCTGCGAAGCTCCTTATGTCCATCAGACAGGGTTCACGATCCGTAGCTGAATACGCCATTGAGTTTCGTACCCTGGCAGCAGAGGTGGGCTGGAATAATGAGGCTCTGGTCGCTGCTTTCTCTCATGGTCTCTCGGATGCCTTGAAGGATGAGGTTGCAGCTAAGGACCTACCAGTGGAGCTCGAGTCTCTTATTTCTTTCCTGATTTTGATTGACACCAGACTCAGGGAGAGACCTTCCTTTAAGGAGAGCCTGCGGAGGTTTTCTAACAGATTGGCGCCCACGTTTGCTGTCCCACCCGTGCCTCCCTCTCCTCCCACGCCTCCTGGGGATGACTTGTCTGGGGGTGAACCCATGCAGCTGGGGTTTGCTCGCCTGTCCGAGGGGGAGAGGGTACTCCGGAGACGCGAGGGCCGATGCATGTACTGTGGTCTCGGTGGGCATTTTCGGTTGGCATGTCCGAACCGTCCGGGAAACGCTCGCACCTGAGATCCTGTCGGGGGCAGATCTTGGGTGGAGTCTCCTCGTCCCCGGTTTCCCGTGTTGACAAACCACTGATCACTGTTGTCCTCTCCTGGGTCGGGGGCTCGGTGACGACCCAGGCGTTGGTGGACTCTGGTGCTGGTGGTTTGTTCATTGATAATGTGTTCGCTGCCGCCAATTCCATTCCTCTGCAGGCTCGAGGTTCCCCACTGGCTCTTGAGGCGATAGACGGCAGACCCTTTCTGCCGCCACACGTGACTCATGAGACCCTTCCAGTGGGGATAGCCATTGGTGCCGTTCACAGAGAGTCGGTCTGCCTCCAGGTTATTTCGTCTCCACACTACTCGGTGGTCTTGGGGTACCCCTGGCTCCGGAAGCATAATCCGACTTTCAAATGGAGATCGGCCGAGATCCTCTCGTGGTCACCGCAGTGTGGGGCTAGTTGCATCCATGGGTCTGTCAAGTTGCTGTGTACTTCCTCGGACTCTCTGTTGCCTCCTGAATACGAGGAGTACCGGGATGTATTCGATAAGGTGCGCGCGGTTGCCCTACCTCCGCACCGCCCATACGATTGTGCCATAGAGTTACAATCTGGTGCCGTTCCTCCTCGTGGCAAAGTCTATCCACTGTCGGTAGCGGAGAATGAGGCCATGGAGGAGTACGTGAGGGAGGCGCTTTCACGCAGACACATTCGCAAATCCTCGTCCCCGGCAGGGGCTGGATTTTTCTTTGTGAAAAAGAAGGGCGGTGAGTTGAGGCCTTGCATCGATTACAGGGGTCTCAATCGCATCACGATCAAGAACGCTTACCCGATACCCTTGATTTCCGAGCTGTTCGATCGCCTTAAAGGGGCCACGGTCTTTACCAAACTCGACCTGAGGGCGGCATATAACCTGGTAAGGATCAAGGCGGGCGATGAGTGGAAGACCGCGTTTAACACCAGGAGTGGTCATTACGAATCCTTGGTTATGCCCTTTGGGTTGTGCAATGCGCCCGCAGTCTTTCAGGAATTCATCAACGATGTTTTCCGTGACCTGTTGCAGCAGTGTGTGGTGGTCTATTTGGATGACATCTTGGTATATTCTGAATCCATGGAGGCCCACATTCTGGATGTCAGACGAGTGTTGCAACGGTTACGAGAGAACAAGCTGTTCGGTAAGCTTGAGAAATGCGAATTTCACCGATCCTAGGTAACCTTCTTAGGTTACATCATTTCCGCTGAGGGGTTCTCCATGGATCCTGAGAAGGTTTCGGCTGTCTTACAGTGGCCCCAGCCCAGTGGTCTTCGTTCCCTGCAGCGCTTTTTGGGCTTCGCCAATTATTATCGGAAGTTCATCAGGGACTTTTCCATGCTAGCCAAGCCTCTCACGGATCTGACCAGGAAGGGCAGTAATTCGAGCTTTTGAGGCTCTAAAGTCCGCCTTTGTGTCGGCTCCGATTCTGTCGCATCCCAACCCTGGGTTGCCCTTTGTCCTCGAGGTGGACGCGTCTGAGACGGGAGTAGGCGCCCTTCTGTCTCAGCGTAGAACACCAGAGGGTCCTCTGCTTCCTTGTGGGTTTTACTCCCGGAAACTGTCTCCCGCGGAGTGCAACTATCAGATTGGTGACAGGGAGTTATTGGCCATCGTGCAGGCCCTTAAAGAATGGAGGCACTTGCTCGAGGGTTCGGTGGTTCCGGTCCTCATCCTGACGGACCACAAGAATCTGACCTACCTTTCTGAGGCCAAGAGATTGACACCACGTCAGGCCAGATGGGCTCTGTTATTGTCACGTTTTAATTACGTGGTCTCCTACCTACCCGGTTCCAAGAACATCAGGGCGGATGGCTTATCACGGCAGTACTCCGAGCTGTCCAGGGAGGAGTCGATTCCGACTTCGGTCATACCTCCGAATCAGATCTTGGCCGCCATTCGCACCAGCCTGACCTCTCCCCTGGGTGAGCAGATTTTGGCGGCTCAATCTGGTGCTCCCTCTGGGAGACCCAACGGCAGATGTTTTGTGCCTGAGGAGTTGCGCACTCGGTTGTTGCGAACCTACCATAACTCCAAGACCGCGGGGCATCCTGGAAAGAATCAGCTGTCCTGGGCTGTTTCACGTCTGTTCTGGTGGCCTTCCCTACGTTCCGACATCGCCGCATATGTAGCGGCATGCTCCGTTTGTGCCCAGAGTAAGTCCCCTCGGCACCTTCCGTTGGGCCTTCTGCAACCCATAGCCACCGGGGAGCGCCCATGGTCACACCTGGGGATGGATTTCATTGTGGACCTCCCTGCATCCCGAGGCCATACGGTCATTCTCATGATTATGGATCGGTTTTCCAAAATGTGCCACTGTGTTCCTCTCAAGAAGTTACCCTCTGCACAAGAGTTGGCCACGATTTTTGCCAGGGAGGTCTTCCGGTTGCACGGTTTGCCCAAGGAGATTGTGTCGGATCGGGGGAGTCAGTTTGTGTCCAGGTTCTGGCGCGCCTTTTGTTCCCAGTTGGGGATTCATCTCTCCTTCTCCTCGGCCTACCACCCTCAGTCCAATGGGGCCGCAGAACGATCCAATCAGGCCTTGGAGCAATTCCTTCGTTGCTATGTCTCCGATCACCAAGACAATTGGGTTGACCTCCTGCCTTGGGCTGAGTTTGCCAGGAACACGGCTGTGAACTCTTCCTCTGGGACGTCTCCCTTCATGGCCAATTATGGGTTCCAACCTGCCGTGTTACCGGAGGTATTCTCTCCCCAGGATATTCCGGCTGTGGAGGATCACCTTTCCGTCCTACGTGCTTCTTGGGTACAGATCCAGAAGTCCCTTGAGGTCTCTGCGCAGCGCCAGAGACTCCAGGCTGATCGCAGACGAGCGCCTGCTCCTTCCTACCAGGTCGGAGACCGTGTATGGTTGTCCACCCGCAACCTTAACCTTCGAGTGCCCACTCCCAAGCTGGCGCCTCGCTTTGTTGGTCCCTTCCGAGTGCTTTGCAGGGTAAACCCGGTAGCCTATGCCCTTGCGCTTCCTCCTGGCATGCGGATCTCCAACGTGTTTCATGTCTCCCTGTTGAAGCCACTGGTGTGTAATCGTTTCACTTCCTCGGTTCCTCGGTTCCTCGGCCTCGTCCGGTCCAAGTGGGTAATCGTGAGGAGTATGAGGTGAGCAATATCCTGGACTCACGCCTGGTCCGCGGTCGGGTGCAGTTTTTGGTCCATTGGCGTGGTTATGGTCCAGAGGAGCGTTCCTGGGTTCCCTCCGCAGATGTCCATGCTCCTGCCTTGCTCCGAGCCTTCCACGCACGCTTCCCTCAGAAACCGTTCTTTACTCCGCGGAGGAGGGGCCCTTGAGGGGGAGGTACTGTCATGGTCTTACCTTCTTGCTGTTCTCCTTCGTTTGACATGTGCTGGCGGCCATCTTGGTTTCTGGGTTCCTTGTAGCCTCCCACCCTGCGGCTCCTCCTTCCCACTGGGAGGAGCTGGATGCCTAGCTCATATATATAGGAGGTCTGTGGCTTCAGTTCCTTGCTTGGTCCTCTTGTGTTCACATGCTTCTAGACTGCTGCTGCTTCTGGTTCCTGATCCTGGTTTCGTCCGACTACCCTGCTGGTTCCTGATCCTGGTTTCGTCCGACTACCCTGCTGGTTCCTGATCCTGGCTTCGTCTGACTACCCTGCTGGTTCCTGATCCTGGCTTCGTCTGACTACCCTTCTGGTTCCTGATCTCTGGCTTCGCAAAGACTCTGCTTCGGTTTCGCCATCCGTTTGGACTTTTGCTTTACAGCTTTATTTTCAATAAAGCCTTCTTATTTTCACTTATCTCTTGTTGTACGTCTGGTTCATGGTTCCGTGACACTCAGCTGTTTCATGCAGCTTGCTAGCAAGTTCTGCATTACAGATTCCATTGAGAATTTCATATTTTTCAGCATGACCAACCAGCCAGCTTTTTTTTTTTCTTTGGCGAAAAAGTTTCTACAGTTCATAGACTTATTGCCAGCACCCCAATAGTATACATTCTGCAGCAAACATGGAGGAATTTTCTTTATTAAAAAAAAAATAAGTGTTTGTATTTACCATTTGTAATTTGGCATTTTAGTGCATTATACCCGTGTTAGTAAACCACCGTATTTTTCGCCCCATAAGATGCATTTTTTCCTCCAAAAGTGGGGGGAAAATGCTGCTGCGTCTTATGGGGCGAATACTAATGAGCGCTTCCATTATGAAAGCGCTCATTAGTACCAGAGGACCGGGAAGTGGTGAAGGCTTTGTACTCACCACTTCCTGGTCCTCGGCTGTCGGCTGTGAAGGCTGCGCACAGCGTTACTGTGCTCTGTGATTTCATGCTGTGCGCAGCCTTCACAACACAGCCGGAAGACAGAGCGTGCTGGAGGAGAGGAGCGGCGGGGTCTGGAGCAGGAGAGGTAAGTGTTTTTTTTATTTTAGCCCATATGAGGCTGATGGGGGCTTAAACACTGCTGGGGCTGAAATGAAGCTACTGGGCGCTAAAATTAGGCTACTGGGGGCTGATGAGAGGCATGGGGCTCTTATCTGATGTCTAATTGGGGGTCATTCACATTGGGGTTTGAGCTGAGGTCTGATTGGGGGTCTGATCTGAGTTCTGATTGGGGGTCTGATCTGAGGTCTTATTGGGGTCTTATTAACATTGGGGGTCTTATTCGGGCTATCAGCTGAGGTCTGTTTAACATTGGGTGTCTGATTGGTGGTCTGACCCGAGGTGTAATGAAAAATATTTTTTTATTATTGTCCCCCTCTAAAACCTAGGTACGTCTTATAGGGCAAAAAATACGGTAATTGTTTTATTACTTCCGGAAACTGTTCACTGTTATAACAAAAGCAGTGTAGCAATATCGCCATTATTATATCCGTGTTAGTGAACTTATTGTTTTATTACTTTATTACTAAAACTTCCAAAGCAATACAGAAAAAAACACTTGCTACTTTGTTAGTACTGTTTAATAATCTGCGTATCAAACAGATACCTTTTCATTTATCAGCCTGATAATAAAATGTCTGGTAAATGGATGAGTGCAAAGCAAAAGACCCAAGCCTTATCATCCCAGAGTCAGAATGTGGGTAGTAGTGCAAACAGCAGTAGCAGTACCAACTGTCCAGCTAGCAATAGTAGTAGTAGTAGTAGTAGGCCCAGTTCACACTGGCTTCTGACAGGCACCACATTATTACTGACGACAAAAGCAATATGACAATAGCACCATTATTATACTTGTCTTAGTGAACGCATTGTTTTATTACTTCAAGATACCAATATAAAAACATCAAGATGCCAAAATCAATATGTCAATAATGCCATAACACAGTCAGATATAAGTGGTGGAAGGTGAGGACTATGACGATGATTGTGTGTTGTACAGGACCTGGGAGTCAGAACGGAGTGCTGAGGAGGAGGAGTTGATGTCAGAGGAGGAGGAGGGTGGTGGCCACAGAACCAGCAATAAAGAGCAGAGGCACCACATGGCCAGAACCTCCCAAAAAACTGTCAGGGCCAGATCTGCTTCTGTTTTGGCAAGCACGGGAACTGGTGATACCGCAGACACTGTGGGGCCCAAAATGTGAAAGATTTAAGCCAAGCTCAGCTGCCGCTAGCGCTGTTAAAATATCCCCCACTTCAGAAAAGTGGTGAGAAACCAAAAAAGTCACAAATTATTGCTCTGGGGTCTTGGCTGAATTGGGTCAAGGAAGGGGGAATGTTTGCACTCTACCTGACAGATTTATTATAACTTACACCAGAAAGTGGCCTAGATTATAGCTCAAGTCTGCACAAGCCCCTGCCTGGCGTAGACTTGAATTTGTGGTGCACGGAGGGCCAGAAATGCATCTAATTTATTAAGATGCCCCTTAATAAATCAGGTGCATCTTACTCCAGATCGGGAGGATCAAGACTGGCGTATGAATTGAATGGTGGAATATGATTGGTTGCTGTGGCCAACCTAACCAGTTTTCCTTCACACTAGTTTTGATGAATCTCCCCCCATTGTGTTTTTTAACACCATATGCCCCCAATAAGGGACAATTTTTGAAAGGTTTCTATATGAAAAAAAGAAAAACACGTCACGGGGAAGTGTGTTTTTGATCACATTGGGGGAGATTTATCAAAACTGGTGTAAAGGAAAACTGGTTTAGTTGCCCATAGCAACCAATCAGATTCACACCTTTCATTTTCCGAAGGTGGAATCTGATTGGTTGCTATGGGCAACTAAGTCCGTTTTCCTTTACACTAGTTTTGGTAAATCTTTCCCATTGTTTGTTAATTATTAAAAAAAAAAAAATCTGCTGATTTTTTTATGGTTCAGAAAGTAGAATAGTAGAAAACTACAAAAGCAGTAATGAGGACACAGTATGTTACAAACATATTGCTTTGTTCATTTACTGACTACATAATTAAGGTAATGAAATATGGAGCTTTACTTTAATTACTTTACAGATTAATTTGTTACTTTATATGTGTTGTGCCTGTAAAACCATTTAAAATTCAAATGAGATATGAGTTTATTCAAACATTACAGTTGTGTGCCACAAGCACATAAAAATCCTAGTAGCTGTCTGTGAAACCATATGTGGCTTGCAGTTTTTGACCATGTAATAGACTTCCAGCTCAAATCAATTCATCCTGAAGAAACAAGCACTTGAATGTAAACCTGGTCAACAAAGAGCACATAGAGCCTAACAGCTAGTAAAACAATAGGGTCCGTGGCAATCTTTCCCACAAAGCAAACCTTGCAATTGTGTGGGGCCCATGATTATGGTGATGCGGCCTCAGGCCGCTAGCCCTGAAGGCTATGAGCAAGTGTAATGGGGCAGGCATCGTGATGACATCATAGCTACCTCCTGAGATGGGTCATTGAGTCGCCTGAGACCAGCCATAGGAGGTCAAGATAACATCATGACCTCCTGCATCGCAAGATAGGCATACTTACCAATAATTGAGTTAATTAAATTGGCTCTAAGTACGCCCCAGACCCGCCCAGAAACAACCATTTGTGGGCAGGGGTTGTGTAAATTTGGGACAGTTGACAGCTATCCATAGGGAATTCAGGCCTGTATCACAGATGGCAGCATAAACAGGAGTAATGGGGAGTACTTTGGTTTATTCCCCCCCCCCTTCCCCCCCAGCACTACTGGGGACAGTACAGAGAATTCGGGGCATTATAAGACAGCTTAAAACACAGAATACAGTTTAGTGACAAAGAGGTTCTATTTCAATGAGAAGAAGACAATGGTAGGAATTACAGTAACTGACAGAGATAGGTGTTAGAGACAGGAGAGGAGTCAGTGTCTCATTGTGTATCTCAGGCTTCTTCGGGCATGCTGGCAGCCATTTTATTGAGAGTTCAGTTTATAATTAATGTGAATCACCCCAACACCTCAATCTTCATCTGATAATTCACAATCACAGTCAGGCTGCCTCAGGGAGGCTGTCAGCCATTTTACTGGGTGCCGCTTCAAGTATCGCAATTACAGTGGACCAGTAGCTACTGAATGTGTTTGGCCAGTTTGAGAAATTTTTATGACTGCATTCCCTGCACTGATTTAGGTCAGCTGCAGTTTTGCCAGTGATAATTTGTTTAAGGCTTTGTATGGCTTTTTCAGTATTTTGCGGTCCGCAAAAAACGTATCCACAAAAAATACGGATGACATCTGTGTGCATTCCGTTTTTTGTGGAACGGAACAGCTGGCCCCTGATAGAACAGCACTATCCTTGTCCGTTATGTGGACAATAATAGGACATGTTCTATCTTTGAACGGAACGGAAAAACGGAAATACTGAAACAGAAGGCATACGGAGTACCTTCCGTTTTTTGGCGGATCTATTGATATGTCATAATTTATGTACGTCTTCATATATGCACATATAGTGGTCACCTTTCAAGCCAGAAAGAATGTAGACTTTGCAGTAGTTGGTTATTTGAATCCACATAGTATTTATAACAGCATAGACAGAATGACAGCAATCAGAACAGGAAATATTGTCATCAGAACCTGGCAGTAGTGCAGCCTCAGACTCTGGGCCCGGAAGTTCAAGCAATTTTCAGCATAGTAGGGAGATATTAGACACAGAAAAAAATCAAACCAGGTAAATACGTTTACAATTTTTACATACAGAAAAGGCCTTCTCATATACTACTGTATTTTCATTACTGCACAGAAGCTGCAGGTTATAGGGCCAGGCTATAGCAAGTTAAAGAATATGTTTTCTATTTCATTTTCTAAAAAACAAAAACAACAATAAAGCAGATAATGGAGTTAGGTTTATTTTAAAAGCATAAGAATACCTTCTGCCGCCACAATTATAGTATTTAAATGGCACCATCTGCACATCCGTGTAATTGCTTTACCTTTGTGTGTTACATAATAGATGGAAACAAAATTAACAAAAATTTATTTTGTGGCACATAATTTTATTTTGTCACACAAAATGTCATTTTGTCACACAGAATGCCATTTAGTGACAGAGAAATCATTTTGTCACACAGAATGCAATTTTGTTGCACAAAATGTAATTTTGTGACACAAAAGAACCACTGATGTATAGAATGAAGGCAACAGTCAGTATTACCACTAGGGAATGTCATAAAGACTAAACCCATAAAACTATGACGGAATTTATTATTATTTTTTATTACAATTCAACCCAATTTGGGATTTTATTCCAGCTTCTGACAACGTTGTATGCAATATAATGATGGCATTAGGAGGTTCAATTTTTCTTTCAGTAAGCCCTCATATTCCTGTCTGAATAGAAAAAATAAAAAGTTATGGCTCTGGGAAGGCAAGGAGTTAAGGGGTTAAGATTTATATGTGACCTGGATAAAAAAAAAAAAACAGAAGACTTTTAATCCACATTTCTTGTGCTTATTTTAGAGGTGGTTTTGGTGACAAGTAATTTTCACAGCAAGTAACTGGAAAAAGACAACTTGTAAGCAGTACATGCTTCAAAACTATGTTACTTCATGGAAGCTTTTTTGGTCAGCTAACCAGCGTATGGCTGAGATTTTTTTTCTCTCTAAAACACTTCCACTTAATAAAAACATAACATTTGCAGGCCAGAAAATGGATGAACTGATGGCGGCATCCTAAGTATTTTACTATAATTACTCAACACAACAATGGAGACTGCATGGCTGAATGACTGGCTACATACACCTGGGAGAGACGTGGCAAGTACTCATGCGCTAGGGACAGGGTTGCTAAAAATTATTAATAAAAGAATATTGGGAGGGAGAGTGCAGGGAAAGGGCAAGGAGACTTATTCTGTGACAGTTTTAGTTACTTATACCTACATTTACTTGTCAGTCTACATCAGCCGTAAACTAAGATATGTAATTTAATACCAATAAGATGGAAGCCTTTATCATTCCACTGCCAGCATGCCAACCAATACCATCCAGTCTTCACCCCTTAGGGGGGCTAGGTCTTAGTGATGACTATCCTCATCTTTTGCTGGCTTTACTTTTTCCAGATCATCCTTCAAAGTCTCCATGTCCTAGAAAAGTCAGCAAGATGAAGAGAGAGGAGGAGCTGGATATTCCTGATGACATATTCTCATCCGTATTAGATGATATGGAAAAGGAGGAATAGCAGGTGGCAGAAGAAGGGCTTTCACTAGTGTTGATCGAGCACCAAAGTGCTCGTGTGCTCAGGTAGAAAACTTTGGGATGCTCGGGTGCTCTCCAGAGCACCCGAGCACAATGGAAGTCAATGGGAGAACCCAAGCATTAAACCAGGCACCCCCTGCTCTGAAGAGGGGAGGATCTGGTTCATAGGAAAAGGTCAGAAATTGATGGAAACACCACTGAAATGGTTAGGGAACAGCATTGGGAGGATGTCTGGATGCATCTTGGACTCCCAGGTCGCTGCTCGGAACGATGTTGTCCGAGTAGTACGCCAATTTTACAGACTAACAATAATGCGCACGAAACCGAAGATAAAATCGATTTTAGAGGAAAAATTGTTAGGAAACATTCTTTCCTGTATATTTACTTGTATATAAAGTGCAAGTGCTGCCAAAAATTACAAGGAAGAGGCACTCCGATACAACCTGTACATCACATAAAAGAGGGCCTCATTCACATTGTGGTACAATTGTTCAGGTAGTGGGACTCCTACACTCATAAAGCCTATGCACTTAGTGAAAGGCTGCCAAAAATTTCAAGTAACCGGCACTCCAATACACCCTTTATTACATATAAAGGAGGGCATCATACACACCCTTGAAAAATTATGATTGATGGCCTGCTGGTGACCCTCAAAAACATTAGGCGCAAGGGCCTGCTGAGCTAACCATCTAAAACATTAAGGGCGAGGGCCTGCTGCTGATCTGACCATCTAAAAAATTTGTGGTGAGGGTCTGTTGCTGAGATAACCTTCTAAAAAATTTGGGACAAGAGCCTGCTGCTGATCTGACATCTAAAACATTATGGGCTAGGGCCTGCTGGTGACCCTCTAAAACATTAGGGGTGAGGCTCTGCTGCTGAGCTAACCCTCTAAAACATTAGGAGCGAGGGCAGCCTAATAAGCATGTTGATATGATGGAGGAGGACGAGAAAAGGAAGATTTAACCATATACCCTTTTTTGTGGTGGAAGGGGTGCATGGGAATACAGTGTATTCAATACACCATAAAAGTCACATTTAAAGTGCCTTTATGTTCAGCCACTTTCCTCTGGTGGAGTAGAGAAGTCAGGGGCAAACCAGGCCTTTTTCATTTTGATTAGTCAACTTGTCAGCATTTTCAGTTGACAGGCGGATGCGCTTATCAGTTATTATGCCCCCAGCAGCACTAAATACCCGTTCTGACAAAACACTGGCGGCAGGGCAGGCCGGCAACTCCAAGGCGTAGAGTGCCAGTTCATGCCACGTGTCCAGCTTGGACACCCAATAGTTGTAAGGCACAGAGGGATCACTGAGGACGTACTACTTCACCATCTTCCAAAACTTTTCCCTCCTTGTAACAGTAGGCTTCACATCAGGGTGAGGGTGTCATGAAACTGTCCCAGGCCTTGGAGAGTGTTGCCCTGCCTCTGTTGGAACTGCTGTGTGTTTGTAATACCACCGACGGGGCGGCCTCTTGTTTCTCTGCCGCGGTCCTCTGCGTTCCACCGCGGAAGTCGCGCGGACTCCGGGGAGTGGCATGGCGGATGTGTTCCACGGTGGAACGCGGAAGTAGTCCGGACCAGTCAGCGTTCTCTTCACGCTTCCTGGTCCTACTTAAGGGCACTCGTGAGGCGGCATGGCGTGCTGTGATTGTTGTCAGAGCGCCTGCTGCCTAACGAACCTGCGTTTGGACGATACATCTACCGGACCCTCCTCATTCCGCAGCTGCCATCTGGAAGACGGACCCACTCAGTCCTGAGACTGGAGTCACCTAGGAGTCTCACCCATCACACTGCTACTGCAAATCGCAAGTACCCTCTCGGAGTGAGAGCACCTCTCCTCTGCCTGCATGCAGGCTGAAATCACTGTGTAACTGACTTACTGCATACCCGATCTTCTACCCTGCTGCAGCCACTGCATGATAGTGTACTAACTACTAACCCACCGTCTATGAAGCAATAGCACTGTGTTGAATTGTGTTAGTTATCCTTTGATCACGTGATGGTAGAATCTCGAACTCACCGTTTAGATTGTGATTGACGCCTGAGATTCCTATCTGATTGATCTTATTACTCCGCAGTTGAGATCCACTATTGTAAAAACTGCAGACGTGACAGTGTTTCCCTCGTCTCCCCTCCTCGGTTGCCCAAGGAACTACGTACTCTGCTGCCAGCATTGTCAGCTGGAAATTTTTGGAGCAATTTTTCCCCAAGGACCTTCTGGTATTGGACTATTTTGATAGTCCTCTCCACTACAGGAATGAGATATGGGAAGTGCTCTTTGTAGCAGGGGTCGAGAAGGGTAAACAACCAGTAATCGGTGTTGGCCAAAATGCGTATAACGCGAGGGTCACGGGAAAGGCAGCATAACATAAAGTCAGCCATGTGTGCCAGAGTCCCAACAGACAAGAATTCACTGTTCTCATCAGGAGGATGACTCTCAATCT
The DNA here is from genome assembly GCF_905171765.1 of Bufo bufo. NCBI lineage: Eukaryota > Metazoa > Chordata > Amphibia > Anura > Bufonidae > Bufo > Bufo bufo. Next base: position 387,495,202 of record NC_053391.1, read on the forward strand.
CCTCTTACTCCTCTTCGGCCCATCCATGCTGAACAGATGGAATAAACTGCTATGGGTACTACCCTCTGTAGAGGAGGCAACTGTCTCCTGCTCCTCCTCACCATCATCCAATTCGTGCTGAGAAGACGAACGGAGGGTGGTCTGGCTATCACTCTGTGTACTGTCTTCCCCCATTTCCACCTCTTTCACATGCAAAGCGTCCGCCTTCATTGTGATTAGCGAGCGTTTCAGTAGACACAGAAGCGGGATGGTTACGCTGATAATAGCGGCATCACCGCTCACAATCTGGATTGATTCCTCAAAGTTGGGTAAAACCTCACAGAGGTCAGACATCTATGCCCACTCGTTGCTTGTGAAGAGCGGAAGCTGACTGGAAAGGCGACGACCATGTTGCAGCTGGTATTCCACTGCCCTCTGCTGCTCACAAAGTCTGGCCAACATGTGGAACGTGGAGTTCCAGCGCGTGCTCACTTCGCACAACAGTCGGTGAGCTGGCAATTGCAAGTACTGCTGCAGCGTTGCAAGACCGGCGGCAGCTGTAGATGACTTTCGGAAATGGGCACACGTGGCGCACCTTCACCAGTAGCTCAGGCAAATTGGGGTAGGTTTTGAGAAACCGCTGAACCACTAAGTTGAACAAGTGGGCTAGGCATGGTATGTGTGTGAGCTTGCTGAGCTAAAAAGCCGCCACCAAGTTACGGCCATTATCAGACACAACCATGCCTGGTTGTAGGTTGAGTGGCGAGAGCCACAGCTCAGTCTGGTCCCTTATACCCTGCCACTACACTGGTTCCAGCTACTAACTGATGGCTGACTTATGCTGCAATATGAGAATTCAGAGGTAGAAGTGGAGGAAGATAAGGGGAGGTTGCAGCCACTAATGTAGGTGGTGGCAGAAATCCTGATGGAAGTAGGGCCCGCAATTCTTGGCATCGGTAGCACCTGTGCCATCCTAGGGTACGATTCGCTCCTGGCCTCCACAAAGTTCACCCAGTGTGCAGTGAGGGAAATGTAGCGTCCCTGGCCAAAAGAACTTGTCCATGTGCCAGTCGTTAAGTGGACCTTCCCAATAACTGCGTTGGTCAGGGCACGGGTGATGTTACGGGACACATGCTGATGTAAGGCGGGCATGGCACACCGGGAAAAATAGTGGTGGCTGGGGACTGAGTAACGAGGGACCACCACCCTCATCAGGCTGCGGAAAACCTCAGTGTCCACAAGCCTAAATGGCAACATTTCCAGGGCCAGCAATTTGTAAATGTGCGCATTTAGTGCTATGGTCTGTTTGTGGGTGGCTGGGTATTTGCGCTTTCGTTTAAAGGCCTGGGGTATGGACATCTGTGCGCTGCGCTGGGACACAGAAGTGGATGTGCTAGCTGATGGTGCTTGCGAAGGTCCAGGTGCAGGGTGGGAGGCATCCGGGCCTACGTCTTGGACAGGGGATTGGTCAGCACGTAACATAGGAGAAGAGGAGGCAGTGGTGTGACCCGCAGACACTGATTGTGGACCCAGGCGTTCGGCCCACCTATTAGGGTGCTTTGATGCCATGTGGCGGATCATGCTGGTGGTGGTGAGGTTGCTAATGTTCACGCCCCTGCTCATTTTGGTACGGCACAGGTCGCAAATGACAATTCTTTTATTGTCCGCACTTTTCTAAAAAATGCACCAGACTGCGGAACACCTAACCCTTGGCAAGGGAGATTGCCGCAAGGGGGTGCTCCAGGGGACAGTTTTGGGCCTGTTTGGTGTGGCCCGCCTTCTCCCTCTTGCCACCCCACTGCCTCTTCTAGCCTGTTGCAGTGCTGCAGATCCCTCTTGAGACACTAATTGCAGTTGACTTATTGGCAACTGTGTCTCATCATTATCATCCACCTCGTGAAACACTAATTGCCGTTCCCCACATCATCTTTTTCTGACTGTGGATGCTCAAGAGTTTGGGAATCATTGCACAAGATCTTCTAATATCCCTCTTCAAGCTGGCTTGGCGAGAGGGTAAAATCAAGGAAGTTCGATGAAAATAGCTCCTCGGAATATCCAAGTGTGGGATCACTTGTTTGCCAAGACTCTACATGGTGGGAAAAAGGAGGATCAGGCTGAGCATTCTGTTGACCAGACTCTTGGCTACTAAGACTGGACTTTGTGGAAGACAGGGTGGTACTTAATCGACTGGAAGCATTTTCTGATGAAATCCAACCGTCCACCTGGTCGCACTGGTGTGACTTCGAGAGTGGTGTCCTGCACCACCCTGCAAACTGGGACATGAAGCTAGTTATTGTGGATGAGTGTGTTTCTTGTGCTCCCCAGGCAGGCACTGTTTCACCGCGCCCAGGGCCACGGCCTCTGCGTGCACCATCAGCAGCATGGCCACTTCCCCATCCCTTACTGCTCGCCTTGTGCATATTAAATGGTATATATGCTTGCAAGTATGTCACACGTACAGTAGCGCAGGTTTTGTAAGTGTATGCACAAATAAATTAAACTGAATGTCACAGATATTTAGGATATGGAAACGTTATACAGGAGATGTAGCGCAAGTAATGTTGCTGTCACCAGCTGTAAAAATATTAAACTGAATGTCACTGATATTTAGGATGTGCAAATGTTATACAGGAGATGTAGCGCAGGTAATATCGCTGTCACCAGCGGCGAAAAAATTAAACTAAATGTCACTGATATTTAGGATGCACAAACGTTTTACAGCAGATGTAGCGCAGGGAATGTCGCTGTCAACAGCGGCGAAAAAATGAAACTGAATGTCACTGATATTTTGGATGCGCTAACGTTATACTGGAGATGTAGTGAAGGTAATGTCGCTGTCACCAGCGGCCAAACAATTGCATGCAATTTAGCGCAGGTTGCGCTAATAATATATATGGTAGCCAGATAAAACAATAGTCCTTAAAAGGACTTTTAGGTCTCTAACACCTTTCTCCAGTAAACCCTGCCTAAAAGCAGCCAACAAACGTGCGGGGAGGATACTCGAGCATCGCGCAGTGTTCGGCCGAACACTGCGATGTGCCGAGCATGCTCGCCCAACACTAGTTCCCACCTGTAGAATAGGAGAGCACTGAGGTTGGAGAAGTGGGTATGCCAGAGCTGATTGATATTCTGTGTTTACTGTCAACCTGCATTAGATTGCAGGCAAGAACAGCAATAATATGCATATTGTGCCCCCACCTACCCAGCCAAACCACGTACCAGCAACAGCCCCTGTTTAAAGGTACATTAAAGATGCTGCATGGCCGTTAACAATGAAGACTGACTATACAGTGAGGTCTTCATTATGAATGAAAGGCAGCTGCAGGCTAATTGGCTGCACGGTTCTTCACCGCAACATGGCCGCAACCCGCCCGCAGCACGGCCGCTCTGTGTGGCTGTACCCTAAGACAGAGTGGCCTGGGTACACCTGATTTATAGCAATTTGTGAAAAATGTATTCAGAACAAATCAAATTATTTGCCGAACTTCAGCGAATCGGCTGAATCGAATTTTTCAAAACTTCACTCATCTCTATGGATAGCATACACACGATGGGACAGATTTACTACTGTTGTTGCAGCACAATTTCATGATTAGTTGGGCCATAATTTTGGTGCAAATCAATGTAAACAATGTTATTATAAATTGTTAAAAAGTAGTAGGGCACACCTTCATTCAGCTGCACATGGAGGGTTTATAAAGACAATATATTTTATTCAAACAAAATTGTGTACTATATTACATAAAATACTTATTAAACATATATAATCGCATGCTATATGGTACTTATAAAATTATTAAATGAATATAAAAATTAAATCATAGAGGGAATAATCTTAGTGAGTTCCTAGATTTAATTACACTTCATATAAACCTGTAAAAAAATATAGCATTATTCGTCCAGTAGATTCACTAACCCAACTGATATCACAGTCGGCAATGTTAGGGTTAAGGAGAATAGTCAGATAGAATCTTCAGTATAGTCAGTATAGTCACTTATGTTTCCTTGATTAAATCATTAGTACCTCGGATATCTCTGCCTGCATGTGCAATAACTCGGCAATAATTTACTCACGATTTTGTTGAGTTTTGCCGGTTATGCTGCGTCTATTGTGGCGTCCCACGGGTAGTGCGCTTGCTGCAGGCAGTACTCTGGCTTCCAGGAGGTTTATCTGTAGGTTTGGGGATCTTCGGTAATCACTTGTAGGTGTGCCGTATTAGTGGTCTCCTGATATGGTTCTTGCGCAGATGCTTGTTTGAGCGCAAGGTCAGGTTTCACTCTGGTTGTAAATTTTCGGCTTTTCCTTTATAAGTTTCGATACCGATCCCTCTCTCTGTGTTCTGCTTGAAGCGCTTCAATATTCCAATCGCTTGCTTTATTTCATGGGGTTGTTGTTCACCATACGCGTTTCGGAGTTAACTAAGACTCCTTCCTGAGTGGTTATTTTTCCCATGAAAATGGTCGAATTTATATACACCTATCCAGGTGTAATTTAAGTTAATTTGATTGTGCTATACTGAAGGTATTGCATGGATTTCTTAGGATCTCACAATGCTATGCAGCAGACATATTTGTCCTATCTGTATATATACACTTAAACTATAAGGAACAGTGTCCATACAGTGGCGGAAATAATTATTTGACCCCTCACTGATTTTGTAAGTTTGTCCAATGACAAAGAAATGAAAAGTCTCAGAACAGTATCATTTCAATGGTAGGTTTATTGTAACAGTGGCAGATAGCACATCAAAAGGAAAATCGAAAAAATAACTTTAAATAAAAGATAGCAACTGATTTGCATTTCATTGAGTGAAATAAGTATTTGAACCCCTACCAACCATTAAGAGTTCTGGCTCCCACAGAGTGGTTAGACACTTCTACTCAATTAGTCACCCTCATTAAGGACACCTGTCTTAACTAGTCACCTGTATAAAAGACACCTGTCCACAGAATCAATCAATCAAGCAGACTCCAAACTCTCCAACATGGGAAAGACCAAAGAGCTGTCCAAGGATGTCAGAGACAAAATTGTAGACCTGCACAAGGCTGGAATGGGCTACAAAACCATTAGCAAGAAGCTGGGAGAGAAGGTGACAACTGTTGGTGCGATTGTTCGAAAATGGAAGGAGCACAAAATGACCATCAATCGACCTCGCTCTGGGGCTCCACGCAAGATCTCACCTCGTGGGGTGTCAATGGTTCTGAGAAAGGTGAAAAAGCATCCTAGAACTACACGGGAGGAGTTAGTTAATGACCTCAAATTAGCAGGGACCACAGTCACCAAGAAAACCATTGGAAACACATTACACCGCAATGGATTAAAATCCTGCAGGGCTCGCAAGGTCCCCCTGCTCAGGAAGGCACATGTGCAGGCCCGTCTGAAGTTTGCCAATGAACACCTGAATGATTCAGAGAGTGACTGGGAGAAGGTGCTGTGGTCTGATGAGACCAAAATAGAGCTCTTTGGCATTAACTCAACTCGCTGTGTTTGGAGGAAGAAAAATGCTGCCTATGACCCCCAAAACACCGTCCCCACCGTCAAGCATGGGGGTGGAAACATTTTGCTTTGGGGGTGTTTTTCTGCTAAGGGCACAGGACAACTTATTCGCATAAACGGGAAAATGGACGGAGCCATGTATCGTGAAATCCTGAGCGACAACCTCCTTCCCTCTGCCAGGAAACTGAAAATGGGTCGTGGATGGGTGTTCCAGCACGACAATGACCCAAAACATACAGCAAAGGCAACAAAGGAGTGGCTCAAGAAGAAGCACATTAAGGTCATGGAGTGGCCTAGTCAGTCTCCGGACCTTAATCCAATCGAAAACCTATGGAGGGAGCTCAAGCTCAGAGTTGCACAGAGACAGCCTCGAAACCTTAGGGATTTAGAGATGATCTGCAAAGAGGAGTGGACCAACATTCCTCCTAAAATGTGCGCAAACTTGGTCATCAATTACAAGAAACGTTTGACCTCTGTGCTTGCAAACAAGGGTTTTTCCACCAAGTATTAAGTCTTTTTTTGTTAGAGGGTTCAAATACTTATTTCACTCAATGAAATGCAAATCAGTTGCTATCTTTTATTTAAAGTTATTTTTTCGATTTTCCTTTTGATGTGCTATCTGCCACTGTTACAATAAACCTACCATTGAAATGATACTGTTCTGAGACTTTTCATTTCTTTGTCATTGGACAAACTTACAAAATCAGTGAGGGGTCAAATAATTATTTCCGCCACTGTATATGATCTAGAATTTAAAGTCTAAAAGCAATATTCAAATCTTCAAATAAATATATATATATATATATATATATATATATATATATATATAAAATATATATATAAGCCCATAAAAATATATAAAATGTAATAAAATACTATAAAAAATAAATATTCAATAAGAGATAGAGATGGCATAATTCAACACTGCCGCTATAAATCATTAGGTTTAAACTTGTGGTGGGTGAACTTATTAGTACTGTCGTTCCCTAGTCCTCACTTTTCTGCGAAATCTAAACATATTTTACACTTGCGGTAATGTTGCTGTTTTCTAGCAATAATATTGCGGTTTTTCAGAATGTTTATGGCTTACATGTATTTTTCCATTATTTCAAATAATATCTATGCGGCATATTGATCTTCAATAGTAGCTGATGTTGTTTTTATGCCATTTCCATTTGAGAAGAATATACTTATGTTATTACAATTGTCTTTATCTATTTTATTTTATTTTATTTTTGTCAACAGGAAAGGAGCCAACGGATCCACTTTTACTCATTTCAGAGTAATGGGTAAGCATTTGAAAAAATTAATAGTTCACAGATTTGTAAGATAGAGATCAATACGTGGCGAAGTAAAAATGGAGGTGAGGCCTCTCACCGAGGGAGGACCCGCGTTTATAATAACTCACGGGTCCCCCATCGGTGGGGTCCCCACCAACCTAAAGGAACCCATAGATTTCAATCTCAGCATTCACTCCTGCTGGTAAGAGGGTATTGAACTCAAAGATATGCCTTGATGTCAAGAACAGAATCTATTATAAACGCGGGTCCTCTCTCTGGGAGAGACCTCACCTCCTTTTTTACTTCGCCACGTATTGATCTCTATCTTACAAATCTGTGAACTATTGATTTTTTACGATGCTTACCCATTACTCTGAAATTAGTGAAAGTGGATCCGTTGGCTCCTTTCCTGTTGACAAAAATAAAATAAAATAAAATAGATAAAGACAATTGTAATAACATAAGTATATTCTTCTCAAATGGAAATGGCATAAAAACAACATCAGCTACTATTGAGGATCAATATGCCGCATAGATATTATTTGAAATAATTGAAAAATACATGGAAGCCATAAACATTCTGAAAAACCGCAATATTATTGCTAGAAAACCGCAACATTACCGCAAGTGTAAAATATGTTTAGATTTCGCAGAAAAGTGAGGACTAGGGAATGACAGTACTAATAAGTACACCCACCACGAGTTTAAACCTAATGATTTATAGCGGCAGTGTTGAATTATGCCACCTCTATCTCTTATAGAATATTTATTTTTTATAGTATTTTATTACATTTTATATATTTTTATGGGCTTATATATATATTTTATATATATATATATATATATATATATATATATATATTTATATATATTTATTTGAAGATTTGAATATTGCTTCTAGACTTTAAATTCTAGATCATATATGGACACTGTTCCTTATAGTTTAAGTGTATATATACAGATAGGACAAATATGTCTGCTGCATAGCACTGTGAGATCCTAAGAAATCCATGCAATACCTTCAGTATAGCACAATCAAATTAACTTAAATTACACCTGGATAGGTGTATCTAAATTCGACCATTTTCATGGGAAAAATAACCACTCAGGAAGCATCTGCGCAAGAACCATATCAGGAGACCACTAATACGGCACACCTACAAGTGATTACCGAAGATCCCCAAACCTACAGATAAACCTCCTGGAAGCCAGAGTACTGCCTGCAGCAAGCGCACTAGCCGTGGGACGCCACGATAGACGCAGCATAACCGGCAAAACTCAACAAAATCATGAGTAAATTATTGCTGAGTTATTGCACATGCAGGCAGAGATATCCGAGGTACTAATGATTTAATCAAGGAAACATAAGTGACTATACTGACTATACTGAAGATTCTATCTGACTATTCTCCTTAACCCTAACATTGCCGACTGTGATATCAGTTAGGTTAGTGAATCTACTGGACGAATAATGCTATATTTTTTTACAGGTTTATATGAAGTTTAATTAAATCTAGGAACTCACTAAGATTATTCCCTCTATGATTTTATTTTTATATTCATTTAATAATTTTATAAGTACCATATAGCATGCGATTATATATGTTTAATAAGTATTTTATGTAATATAGTACACAATTTTGTTTGAATAAAATATATTGTCTTTATAAACCCTCCATGTGCAGCTGAATGAAGGTGTGCCCTACTACTTTTTAACAATTTATACATTTTTTAGAAGATTGGGTGAATTCTTCCTTGTAGGTGCACCCACTCCATTTTTGATTGAGAGGTGAGCCTTCTCCAAATATACTTGCAAATTTATTATAACTTTGCGCCAAAAAACAACAGATGTTTGGACCTTACTGAACACTTTTCCAAATTGTCTAGTAAAAGGGATTCATAAAATGAAACCAATGTTTCGCACAGTGTGCGCCACTGTCATATCTTCCGACTTCCAGGTCTAATGACAAGTTTACAAATCCTAATAGTCTAGCAGATTATCAGGGATGAATGTTCCTGCTATCACTTTTTCCCGACAATCTGCCTGTCTGAAGGTCATTCATCCAGGCAAGTAAATTATCGTTTCTGGGCAGCAGATTGTGTGGTCTAAACAGCAATCTTCTACCCAGAAACAATGCAGCTGTATGAGGACAAGGGCAATAGCGATCCATCGTCCTTATACTGTGGAGGTGATCACTGCATGCAAATACAGCCTTTCACCTTCACTGAACAAGCAGCTGATAAATGGCTGCACCTCAGCATATGTAAATCCACCTTAGCTTTATGCTGTCTAATTATCTTGAAGCCACCGAAGTGGCGTTCTTGTTTCAAGTGGGAATCCACATAATGTTTTTAGTACTTTACAGGCCTCTAAGTGACAGCATTATGAAGAATATTATGTAACGTAGAACTAATAAGAACATAAAAAATTATCATTACAAATCTGGCCCTTCTCCTTGTCTTCATGACAAATGTGTAATACTGGAGTTTCTATACCAAATTGGTTTTTGTAAATAAATTTTAAAAAGTGTCAAGCCAAACTAATGAGGCCGGTTTTGGAGAAAATATATAATACTTGAAATATCTGTCACTACTAATGAAAATTGCCCTATAGGCTAGTTCATTCATCATTATGCAAGGTCTCCACCATTAGCTCTTAGCCAGAAGGCTTAAACACCTATTCTACAGTACAGAAGCATAAATCACTTGAATTGTAAATGGAAATTATCAGAGGAATATTCCAAACACTTTGTAGTTTCCAATCTGAACCCAATGTCATGTCTGCAATGCAAAGCACACACTCGATGGATCTGATTAGCCATTATAGCTGATTTTGTTTTGCTTTCATAGGAAAAAGGCCATTTTGTGCTAATCGGATGAGATAAGTAATTGGTTTAAAACAATATGTCAGACCATCTATTTCATGCTCGGAACACACGTCATTCTGTCTTGTGGCTATTTGAAAGCATGTAAGGAAAGCAGTTTTGTGGTTAAGTTGCAAGTCTGCTCTTCAGAGCAAGGTATTTAAACTATTTGGGCTTGTGGCCTACTCACTTCACATCCATACATCCTTACATACATAAATTTATAAAAATACAATAAAAACTTTTGCAAATAAAATAAAAATTGGCAGAATTTCTTTATTGATACATTTTGCCCAAATAAAAAAACTCTGTGAATCCTTTCTTGACTGAGATGTTTTGGCCCTCCATAATTATTTGTATTTTCACTGTATTTTATTCATTAAGCATTTTGTTTTTACCTTGGGAGCACTAGATATCATGTTATCTATTATTATTTCAGGTTCTTGTCACACTACAAGACCAGACAGTCAGTGTGACAGCCCGATCTTTCAGAAGAGACTGTGTGCAGTGGCATGCAGTGCCATCAAACTCTTTAAGCAAATTAGTTGTCTTCTGGGAAAGGAGCTAGACCATTAGGTCACTAATTAAGATGGGTGGACAGGATGGGGTTAAACAATTTCTATGTTGAATCCTAAATGATGTCTAAACATGTACAACTCATTCCACAAATAGGAAGGCCTCAAAAATCTCAAAGACAAGTTATGAATGGTAGATTTTGTTGAAGCAAGATTGTAAAAAAAATCATGTGATCCTTACGGTTCAAGGTCTCTTTGTTCATAAGAGATTATTCATTACAATACCCTTAAAATATGCAATTCTTTTGTCATGTAAGGACTTTTTTCTGAAAAAAAAAACAGGGGTGGGCACCTTTTTTACTTGAATTGGAAAAGCATTGTCCAAGTATTACTAGTTTTACATGTACTGTCATTTACTAAACATATCTTAAATACTTGCAGTCTTGGACTGTACGATGGTTAATATATCACAAAGTACCAATTTCTAAGATATATAGAAGACAAAGATACAGTTCAAATATGTAGATTAAATGTATTGGTGTGATAAGAAGCATGCCAGATTAGACCTCAGTTTTTTTAATTGAAATATATTTGTCGAAGGTCTTCTTTAAAATGACAGGGCAACATTTGAGCTGATACTGCTTAATCTCCAGAATTTTTTCACGCCTCAATAACATTATTCACCAGAGGAAACTCATGATCCATAGGCTAAGAGTTTTTGGAGTAATGCAAACATGCATTGTCTGCAGAAGTGACAAATCCAGATTAATGTGTTACCCTTTATCACATTAAGTTCTTTATCCGAATCTGAATTGGTAATCTGATATTTCATAAAAGAGAGAGAAGGAGAGAGAGAGAGAGACAGCTCATATACCAGTCCATAAAATCATGTCTTTATTTCATATCTTTAAACTGGGCAGCATGGTGGATACAGTAGCAAATATATATATATATATATATATATATAATCAATGAAAAAGACCGGCACTCGCTGTTGATAATTCTTTCTTTGTATTTATTCAGTCACATGTACAGGCAATAAGTGACGCGTGCGTTTCGGTGCTGCCGCACCTTCCTCAGACTTATCCTCATACAAAGAACATTTCATGTTTAAATAGAGCGCCCAAACACAGAGAAATGACATCACACAGAAAACCACACCCACCAATCAGTGTTAAAACAAAAACATATGAGTTCCTTTAAATTCACTTTAGTTTGTTCCTTACTTCTTTCTTCCTTCATTATGTTCGCTGTAAATAATATATAGAAAAAAATCCATTTATTTTCTTACAAAGGATATTTTTGTCAAAAAAATATTATTTTCATTATTTTCTTTTTTATTTTTTATTTTTATTTTTTGTTTTAAAGTTTTTTATTTGTTTTTAATTGCACTATTGCAATACTCAAAAATATAACATTATAGAAAAATTATTATCCTGAGAAAAATATTATTATACCAAGGTGATCTATCAGAGGAAGCTTTGTACATTATACTCCCGGTTGAGTCCGTGGGGCTCAATCGTTCGTAATCGATGTATCCAATAAGCCTCCCTCTGCAGCAATAACTTGTTCCTATCTTCACCCCGACGTGGAAGGGGTACACTGTCTATAATCTGGTAACGCAACTGTGCCACTGTGTGTCTATGTGCATGGAAGTGGAATGGTACAGGAAATAATAAATTTTGCTTGCGGATGGTGGACTTGTGGTTACTAAGTCTGTCTTTCATCCTAGTGGAAGTCTCTCCTACGTACAATAGACCACAGGGGCACTTTAAAATATATATAACAAAACGACTGTCACAGGTAAAAAAAAATTTTATAGGTATGCGTTCGCCAGATTGTGGATGTGTAAAGTGTGTACCCTTAATCACACTAGAGCAGTGTACGCAATTTAAGCAGGGAAAAGTTCCCATTTTAGGAGTAGCCAGTACTCTCTGTATAGATGCAGTTTTACTACTTCCAATGTCAGCCCGTACTATCTTATCACGTATATTTGTGGCTCTTTTGAAGCACATCATAGGTGGTAGTTTAAACTCCACTACTTGTGGGTATGACTTTGACACTACATTCCAATGTTTATTTATTATCCCTCTCAATCTCTGAGACCATGGATGATACTGAATTACAAGTGGAATCCGTGGTTCTTTTAGGGGCTTATCCCGTTGTTTTATCTCAACTCGGTTCCTTTGTTCTTTTAATAAGTGATCGGGATAACCTCTCTCCTTAAATTTCTGGCTCATTTCGTCTAATCTTTCCTTACATAATTCAGCTGTGCCCACTATGCGCTTAACCCTTTGAAATTGGGAAAAGGGGAGGGATTTTTTTGTGGCTGCTGGGTGGTTGCACGCGTCACTTATTGCCTGTACATGTGACTGAATAAATACAAAGAAAGAATTATCAACAGCGAGTGCCGGTCTTTTTCATTGATTCTACATTGGGACGCCATCCCATAGACTCGTGCACCGTGACCATATACAGCAGTGCCGACCTGTGATTATTATATAATATATATATATATATATATATATATGGCGGTCAAGACTTTAAATAGTGTGCTCGCACATGAAGCTGGCACCATAACCGCTGGGTGCCTGCAATGCCTGAGGGGAGAGTGATGAAGCCGGAACCCAGCAGTGGGGATCAGGTAAGTTTGATTCCCAGTGAGTGAGCAGCCCCTTAAAACTTTTTTTTTTAAAGGGGTAGTTAGTAGTAATTTGCATATAGACATATGCTAGGGAAAAATAATTAAAAACTGGCAGAATGACTTAAAAAAGAAAAATCACACTGATCCCCCTCTGTTCTCGTTCCGACACTTCCAAGGTCCTCTGATCTTTTACTTACTCCTCTTGACACATAAATGTGACTATGCACCCGATCACTGGGGGTGGGTCACTGCTGCGTTCATTGATTGGCTGAGCAGCCACAATCCTCTGTTCAGAGGGACCAGGGTTATGAGTAGATTAAAGGTACATTTATATGATGTTTTACGGTTGTATATCAGACAGTTTCCTCATCCATGGGGAAATCTGGAAGTATCAGAAGGTACAAGTAAGCTAGTGTGTGCATTTGCCATTTAAAAATATTCCAAGTGCATTTTATTAGAGGGCGAAATACTCAGAACTTAAAGAAATATCATGTAGCAGCAGTCTGGACAAGAAAAGGGAGGGTGAGCTCTATGCAATAAATGCTAGGTCTGAAAAACGAAGGTGCGAAGGAACAAGTTCCAAGTTATGTATCAAAGTCTACCATATTTTAATGACTATTTTATGTATTTTAAAGGCATAAAAAATAAGTTGCCAATTCCACTTCTGGGATTTGTATGGATTTATATATTTAATAAAGTGTGTGAGCCAGAGTCTCAATCTAATATGTAATGTAGAAAAAATAACATTTCATTTTCAGTGGTTATATCAGTTAAAATTCACAGCGGCATTTTGCTTTTTATGACTCGATGGGTCAGCCAATATATGTCCCCGCAAATAAAATTTAGTGTGCAAAATAAACATAACTGTCAGTTTTTAACTCCATACAGACAGCAAGTTGCAAAATTGTCAACTGCAAAAGTGGGAATAAGGCTCTGTTCACACCACACTTGTGATGTATACCCAGTGTGAATTCTGAAAAATACTTTCAACATATATGCCAAGTATATTTATTGACTCTATAGACCTGGCATATATATATAAAGTGTGGTCATTTGTACTGTCAACTAGGCTTTAAAATATGAAGAGGCATGGCATACTTTTTTTAACGGCAGTAATTAAAGTTGCATACATTGAGGCTAGAATTCTAAGATCAGGCATTCATTTGAGGAGGGGGTCCGACACTTGGGAACCCCACCGATCAGCGGTTCCCTGCAGTGTACAATTCCCTACACTGCAATACATCCCTCTCCTGTCACTGAGTTCGCGGGTACACTTACAGCACCCACAATACCACCATGGCGGACATGGGGGAACTATCACCTGATCATGATGTCCTGTCATAGTTCAGGAAAGTGTTAAATCTCGCAATGTCTTTCAAAAGTAAAAAAAAGGAACAAAGGAGAATGAGCACATATTATGATATGTATCTAAATGTAATGAACTGCACGGATCAGTGAAATTCTGTCACCCAGAACTGAAGTCTGTGGGTCACTGCAAGGGCTCACCACTGATGTATAAAATCAAATCAATAAGGATCTAGCAATAACTGTCATAGAGCAAGCCGCTGTCCATGGTGCTGTAAGCTCTTTTATTTCATATTTTTGTGTTTTCTTCTTTAGCCTTCTGACACATTGCTTCTGATCAATAAAATGAACACAGGTTACAAGCACAACTCTAAAAGTGCTAAAAGATGAGAAATAGATCTTGAATTTGTAAGTGAAAACCTAAAAATCTGCTATTGTAATGTTCCCTAGCCAGTGTCTCTGGAGACATATAGTATGTAGCTCTGGGGCACATAAAATGTTATTCTATCTATCTATAGATGAAGCCAAGCTAAACTTGATGGTTAACGCATTAAGTAAAGAATGGTAAGAAAAAGATAACTAACTTTAAATGGATTTCAATGTCATGAGATAATCAAGATAACACTGTAGTATGTTGTCAGAGTCAATGTAAGCTACATCGGTATCTATCTATCTATCTCATATCTAGCTATCTATCTATCTCATATCTATCTATCTATCTCATATCTATCTATCTATCTCATATCTATCTATCTCATATCTATCTATCTATCTATCTATCTATCTATCTATCTATCTATCTATCTATCTATCTATCTACCACTGCATCTGAGGTGGCTTTCCCTAGGAGTGCTGCACAGAGATAGTGGAAGCCATTCTTTTGTGGTAATAACCTGGGTCTCTCTGAAAGAAATCTATTATAGCTGTAGTCCTTATGGAGGTCTGCAGGTGACAGGGCTCCATAAAAACACAGCGAATCTACCACACATTGCAATAATAATTTATTGAAGTGTAAGGCAGAATCAATCTTAAGATAACATGTTCAGGTCCCCTAGGTGAGCTTAAAAAAGTTAAGTTCTTAAAAATATAAAAAATCTAATCATCCCCCTTTCTCATAATAAAAAAGATAAACATCATTGATGCATCCCAAAACACTTGTACTATTAAAATATAAACTTATTTATCCCGTTTGGTGAATGCCGCAACAAAAATTAAAATGGTTGATTCACCTTTTTTTCGTTGCTTCATCTTCCTCAAAACAATTGAATAAAAAGTGACTAAAAAGTCTTATGCAGTGGCTGGGTTTGAAGTGGCCCCAATGCTATGCTGGGTCCTCCGGACACTGTTAAGGCTTCACCATGTGTTGCTGTTCTCTAGAATGGTGTACCCTAATGGAAAACAAGTCCAGAGAGTCAGGGTTTGCAGTAAACCAGCGTGCTCCTTTACTAGAGGAACTCAAGTTCAAAACAATTCAGGCGATGCACTGAGCAGGCTTCTCCAGTCTCAGCCCTGCCAGAAGAAAGTTTCGTGCTAAGGAATGGCCTGAGCGAGCTGTTCCTTTCTCTCTCAGAAGGCTGGCACACTGGCTAAAGGCTAGTAGGCCAGAGTCTGTGGCTGAGATATCTGGCTGGCTTCCTGGCCACAGGGTTGGTGACCCTGGATCTGTGATAGAGTATCCCCACCTCAGCATCTTCTTCTGGTCACTCATGCAATCTGGCAGAGTCTCTCCTAATAAGCATTGGTCCCTATCTGCCAAAAGGTAGGGGCTCTGACTGCTCTCCTTATAAACAGTTTTCCATAGTGCAGTGCAAATACAGTGATATATCAGTGCAAATGAACAGGATATATCACAATAAACATATAAATGCAGTTCAACAATATGAAACAGAATAAGTGCACACGACAGCATAAATCACATTGTGAGTTAACCCTTCAAAGTGCAATAGAGAAGTGAGCTGATGGCTTTGCATAGTGGCAATAAAGGCAAATGTCCACAAGTGTCCATAGTCCAAAGCACCCTTGCTCCAGGGCACTTCACATACACACCCCAAAATAGTATCACTGAGTACTAAATATCACCCTGCAAAAAATTAGCCCTCACTGAGCTCCATATACCTATTAAAAAGTTATGAGGGTCAGAATATAGTGCTGAGAAGATCTGTTTCTACACAGATGCTGCAGATTGTAATACTGTATATAGTGTACATGTTCTGCTCCTTAATACACTACTATTCACCTTTTAGATACCTGGGTAGTTAACTGAAAGTCAGGTCACATGATACTTGTGAGAGTCAAATGACTGACTCCATGTTTAGTCCTATGTAGGTCTCTCCTATGGATGTATTTTACAGGGCTAAAATGAGCTGTATCATTTTTTTAGGGAGAGACTACTGTATAGATATAATATAATAATGTTCTGCTAGCAAAATTTTTTAGAAAACATCCTATTCTTTACATAAATAAATGCAATCATTAAAACCAGATTACCTCTTTAAATATTTAAACACAAGAAAAACTATACAAATTTGGTATCACAGTAATCTTACTGACCCAGAGAATGAATTGCACAGGTCATTTCTACCACATAGGGAATGACATAAAAATGAAACTCATAAAACTAGCTTTCTACTACATCGCATGCAATATTAAATTGTGCCATTAGAAAGTACAACTTGTCACACAAAAAAATAAAAAAGTTATGGCTCCGGGAAGGCCAGGAGTAAATAATGGAAATGCAAATTATGAAAAATTGCCCAATCCTGAAAGGGTTATATAGTGTATAGTGGATGTGGATAGTAGAGATGAGCAAATCGAAGTTGACAAAGTGGAATTCGTTCAGAATTTCAGGAAAAATTTGATTTGCACCGAATCCGAATTTCCTCAACGAATCATATTTTTTCATAAAATGGCTGCTGCACGTGTTAGGACATGGAGCAAGGAACTCTGGGAACAAGGGATCACCCACAATGCCATGCATGCAGCCAATCAGCAGCCAGCCCTCTGATGTCACAGCCCTATAAATAGCCTCAGCTATCTTGGATTCAGTCATTTTCCAGTGTACTTAGTGCAGGGAGAGACGTCAGCAGGCGCTAGGGACAGTGGTAGAAAAGACTTTAAAACTTTTATTTTGCTGAATTTTGTTCAGAAAAAGGATAGGAAGGAATCATTCCACAGTATTGAAGCAGAACAGGGTTCAGTAGGGGAGGTTACAGCCTGAGTAATAGGAGCAATCCTATTACACCTTGATGCACTGACTGGGGATCGAAATTGCCATTATATATCTCTGTAATTCCAGCAAACCGTTCTTGTTATTGGGGTGCAAGTGCTGTTTGGTACAGCCATTAACAAGGTTTATTACAAGGAAATATTTCTATGTCTTATTTGCCCTTGTGTGGTGCAGCTATATGTTCTAAAGGATTTTTTGGCTTGTATTAGTGGGAAAAAAGGGCTTATTAGCCGTTGTGTGGTGAAGTAAGAAAATTACAGCCCTTTTTGGCGTGTATTATCGGCAAAAATATATATATTATTTGCCGTTCAGCAGTGCAGTTATATGTTCTAAAGCCCTTTTGTGGCGTGTATTAGTGGCACAAAAATATATCTTATTTGCCGTTCAGCGGTGCAGCTATATGTTCTAAAGCCCTTTTTGGCGTGTATTAGTGGCACAAAAATAAAATTTGCCGTTCAGCGGTCCAGTTGTATGCTCTAAAGCACTTTTTGGCATGTATTAGTGGCAAATAATATATATTATTTGCCGTTCAGCGGTGCAGTTATATGTTCTAAAGCCCTTTTTGGCATGTATTAGTGGCAAACAAATATATATTATTTACCGTTCAGCGGTGCAGTTATATGTTCTAAAGCCCTTTTTGGCATGTATTAGTGGCACAAAAAAAGTATTTGCCATTGTGTGGTGAAGTGAGAAAATTACAGCCTTTTTTGGCGTGTATTAGTGGCAAAAAAATATATATTTGCCGTTCAGCGGTGCAGTTATATGTTCTAAAGCACTTTTTGGCGTGTATTAGTGGCAAAAAATAAATATATATATATATTTGCCGTTCAGCAGTGGAGTTATATGTTCTAAAGCCTTTTGTGGCGTGTATAAGTGGAAAAAAATAAGGGCCTATTTGCCATTCAGCGGTGTAGTTATATGTTCTAAAGCCCTTTTTGGCATGCATCAATGGCAAAAAAGGACATATTAGCCATTGTGTGGTGAAGTGAAAAAATTCCAGACTTTTTTTTAGGTGCTTTCATTTCCTTTTTATTTATTTGATCTAACAGTATGTCAGACCGAGAAGTGCCAGGCCCTGCACAGATGAGTGTCAGAAGCCTAAATGTTTCTGGCACAGGTTGCAGCAGAGTAAAGGGCCGTGGCAGCAGGAGTCGCAGCGAGAGGCCTGAGCTCCCGGTGTCATCTAGCGGTCGTGTCTTGACCAGCAACCCAGCGGTTCTTGAATGGTTCACTCTGTCATCCACTTTGTCCCCAGCCAAGAGCCAGTGGGTTTGTCAAACACAACCTTTAGTTGGCATGTCCCGGGAGCAGGCCCTGTGACCTCGCCTGTCCTCAACCTGCCTCTGTCTAGTTCTGTTCCATCAGCCAGAGAAGTATTATATGCTGTGGGCTCAGCTCCACTATACAGCGAGGTCGAGCTACTAGAGGACAGTCAGCATCTACTGGCCAGCCAAGATGTGGAGGAGATATCCGCCGCTTCCTCTGTTAGGCAGGCAAGTAGTGATGATGAGAGTGGCGTGGGAGCTGGTGTTGTGGAGAGGTCAGACTCCTGATGTAGCTGATCGAACTTGGGAGTCGGGTGAATTAGGGGCTTCATCATCATTGGGAGAAGAGGGTGGCAGCTTGCCCGTGAGGCAGCGGTGGAGCCAGCAAGTCGCTAGTGTGGCCGGGAGTCAGCAGGGTGGCAGCAGTGGGAGGTCGGGAGCCAAACGTGCCCAGGGTAGACCACCCACTTCGCAGGAGCCTACCTGCCTGGAAAGTAGTGGTGCAGGGGTTCACGGAAGCAGCGATGGAAGCAGTAACTGAGGAGTGTTGGGGGTAAAACCACCTACTCAACGGTATGGCAGTTTTTTGTTAAGCCACCGGAGGATGTTGAACGTGGCCATATGTAGAATCTGTGTGCAGAAGGTGAAGCGTGGCCAGGGTGCAATGTTGGCACCACAGCCCTGCATCAACATATGCAGCGTCACCATAAAGTGGCCTGGGAGAACCATGGCTCTGATGTGGTGGTCCAGCCTGCCACAGCAACCGCTGCATCACCCCGTGACAAGCACCCGATTTCAGGCAGTCAAGGATCCACCACCTCAGCCGAGGGGAGCTGTCTGTCCTTCCCATCATCTGCTAGTCCTGATGCTCCTGCTCCTCCTCATACTCCTCATCAGTCATTCCGTCAATAATCGATCACCGAAGCGATTGCCAAAAGAGAACACAGTATGCGTGCACTGATCCAACGGCGCAGAAGCTGAACGTGCTCCTTTCCAAGTTGCTGGTGCTGCAGTCCCTCCCTTACCAAGTGGTGGATCTGCACCTTTCAGAGAACTGATGGCTTCTGCCGAGCCAAGGTGGAGAGTCCCAAGCCACCATTTCTTTGCCAAAAAGGCAGTACCAGCCCTGCACACGTATGTAGAATAGAAGGTGGGCCAGCCCTTCAGCCTGTTGGTGTCTACCAAAGTGCACAGCAGCGCCGACTTGTGGAGCTGTAACTACGGTCAGGTTTTGAGGCACAGTACATGTACTTTACGGCCCACTGGGTGAATGTGGTTCCTGCACAGCCTCACCAGCAACTTGGCCAGGTGACGTCGCTTCCACCTCCACGTTGTCACGCCGTTGGTCCTACGACAATGTCCGCCTCTGCTTCCTCATCCTCCACCGTGTCCTCTGCCTCCACTGCAGGGACAATTCACAGTGCCCCTCCAGCATACCACATGTGCACGGCACAGCGGGGTCACGCTGTTCTGCACCTCGTTTGCCTGGGCGAACGGAGTCACACAGGGGAGGAACTGCTCCGTGTCCTTCATCAAGAAATCGAATCCTGGCTTTCTCCACAACAACTCAAAATCGGAACCATGGTGACCGACAACGGGAACATGTCAGCGCTGCGTAAAGGAGGGCTGAGCCATGTGCCCTGCATGGCACATGTGTTCAATCTGGTTGTCAAGTGGTTCCTGAAGTCTCCCACCCATCTGCAAGAAATCCTAAAAATGGCCAGGAAACTTTGCATGCACTTCAGCCACTCGTACACCGCAAAGCACACCCTCCTTGAGCTGCAGCGGCAGAACGGCATCCCCCAACATAGGCTGATATGCGACATTTCGACCCTTTGGAATTCCTCCCTCCATATGTTGGACTGACTATACGAACAGAGAAAGGCCATAAACGATTTCTTGATGATCCTAGCGGACAGGAGTACTCTTCTGTGTAACTTCGATGTCAGCCAGTGGCAGCTCATGCATGCCACCTGCCGATTGCTCAGGCCCTTTAAGGAGGCCACGTTATGTGTCAGTCGCCAGGACTATGGGATGAACAACGTCATTCCACTGCTTCATGTCCTGGAACAGATGCTGGTAAATCTGACTGGTCAGGGGACTGTAGACGTGGCGCCTGGATCTCACGGCCACATGAGCCCTGTGGTGGCTGAACTGGAGGAGGAGGACATTGGACCACAAGCAATGTGTAGCGAAATGGGTGATTTTTCTACAGGAGAGGAGGAGCAGGAGCAGCCAGAGGAGCTACAGGGCGATGAGGAAGACGAGGCAGAGGATCTAGACACACCATGGCAGTATGCTGTGGAGATGGAGGCAGGGAGTCCCTCCGAGTCACTTGCACAAATGGCCCGATGTATGCTCACTTGCTTACCCAGTGACAGGCGAATTGACACCATTCGGCAGAGGGATGACTTTTAGCTCTCCACCTTGTTGGACCCTCGCTACCGGTCCAAAATTGGGGCCTATTTTCCACCTGCTGAGAGGGAGGACAAGCTGAACTACTATAGAGACATCCTATAAGTTGGCCGCTGCCTATCTGCGCCATCGTCCATTCTCGCAGGTCTGACCGGGGGACCTCTGCGCTCACGTTCCTCTGCCATGGTTGCTGTGGCAGGGTGGGGGGGGGGGGTAGGAGCAGTTCCAGCTCCATCAGTAGCAACCTGAGTCTACAGTTGCTGATAAGCAGCTTTCTTCACCCGCCTAGTGAACAAGCAGGTGGTGGCATACTTGGACAGCACCCTGCCACCCCACATTGAGGAGCCGATGGACTACTGAGCAGCCAAACTGAGTTTACCTTGGAAAAGCTGCCCTGCCCGGCCAGTAGTGTGGCACCAGAGCGGGTGTTTAGTGTGACGGGGGCCATAGTTACCACAAGAAGAACTGAGACTGACCTTTGTCAAGATGAATCAGGCATGGATCAGCTAGAATTTCCACCCACCAATGCCTGATGCATTAGACTAGATTATCCATGGTGCCACACCAACACTTTGACAAAAGAGACCGGTTTCTTCTGGCTACCTGCCTCAGCTACTATTCTGATGCTGCCACCGGCCTGAGGCCACACATCTGCTGCCAAGTGCTCCTTCTTTCACCCACCATCTTCAGCTGATACTGGTATTTCCACCCACCTCCCCACTCTGTCAGCGGGTCACTCTGTGGTCTCCTGATGCTTCTGCCACCTCCACACTATGCCACAATGCCACTCTGTGGTCTCCTGATGCTGCTGCCACCTCCACACTATGTCACCTTGCCACTCTGTGGTCTCCTGATGCTGCTGCCACCTCCACACTATATCACCTTGCCACTCTGTGGCCTCCTGATGCTGCTGCCACCTCCACACTGTCATTGTGTTACCCTGCAGCCTCCTCCTGATGTTGCTGCCACCACCTCCACACTATGTCATTGTGCCACTCTGTGGCCTCCTGATGCTGCCGCCACCTCCACACTGGGACACTATTTTGCCTTTCGGCCTGGCTGACATCATCATTTTTTTGACCCTTATTCTGATCTGTCAGAAGGAAGGAAAAATGAGACGCACAACGGATTCTGTCTATGTAAGAGCTGTAAGGCCTCCATGACATGGTCCCTAATTTGCATCATAATTGGCTTATTATTTAGTAGCCAAAAGCAGGAGTGGGTACAAAACACAGAAGACATGCAAATATTTTTTTGGATCCACTCATGTTTTCTTTGGCATTAGCAATACTGATGGAGTACTAACCAAATGCTTACCGAGTGAAGGCCGATGCTCCACAGACAGGATCCGTTTTTTGGGGGTTATTGTTCTGACGGATCAGAAGAAGGGTAAAATAATCAGTGACAACAACACAAACTTACTGCTGACACTCTCTCTACTCTGTCGGGCTGCTCTACTTGTATAAGCGTTTAATAGAACAGGTTCTGTAGAAATCTATGTGGAATTAGCTGCTGAAGGCGTAAAAGGAGTGCACTTGACTTGCATTGACCTTGAGTTCACACTTGAGTTATTTGGTCAGTTTTGGCCCGTAACTGCCCAAATAAGTTAAGTGTGCAGTCATTCTAAGAGTGATGCCTGTCATCTGCATGTCATACTGACTCACAGTATTGTTTTACTACCACAGCAGACTCCCTATGTGTGTTACTGCAAGGCACAGTGTTCTACACCACTATAAAGGTTCTCTGCAGCCAGGAAATCGCTGTTTTTTAAAGCGATTCACAGCAAATAAATTCGGATCGAACCCAAAAAATTTGTCGAACTGGCCGAACTGAATATTTGACAAATTCGCTCATCTCTTGTGGATAGCATAGTACTATACTGTCTATATTGAACATTATGCTTCTGGATTACCGGTTTGAAATATGCATATCTTTTAGCTATTTTGCTGGCTACACCATGTACAATATATGTGCATATTTAAGTAGGTTTTAAGATAGTAAATATGAATTTCAGCTCTTTGTTATATAGTGTACTCTGTTTGCTGGAAGGTATGCTTAAAAGGGTTTTCCAACATTTTTATACTAAAGACCCCTTCTCCCTTTAAATGCAAAGATTCTCTCCAGATCAGAAGCAAAATAAAAAATTTCTTAAAATCATTCCATACATGGAAATATGTTTTGAATTGTTCTGAAAGTTTTACCTATATAGTTTACATATAGTCCTACCTATTGTAATTGTAGTTAGGCTGGAACACGGTCCGTGTGATACCGGCCTGGATTTCTTCTGAGTGCAGGAGCGCACGGCATCATTGGTATCATATAGATCAGGGGTGCACAACCTTTTTTGGTCTGAGGGCCGCATTGTCACATCACTCTATTTCAAGGGGCCGCAATGTACACAGGCCGATGTAAAGTGACTGGGGAGGAATGATCGCTATCACAGTCATTCCTCCTTCATTTAGTTACATTGACTATCAGTAGCACATCCCTGATCACACAGAGAGATGTGCGGCATGATTATACCGCCAGTTATTATGAGTGAGTGTCCCTATGAAGACGTGTTTCCAGTAATTGACCTGAATAACTCGCTGCTGGCCCTGGAAAAATACCAACAGTGGCCCCGTTTTGTAGTCGGGTACAAATTGATGGAAGTCCGGGCTAGCAATATCATATTGTGCCACATTATACCGCCCCACAGTTCATCACACAATACTGCCCCCATGAGCACAAAATACATCCCCAAAAACTCTCACTGGCTGGCCGTGAGGAGGGCCCAGTCGGCCCCATGGGAAACTTCCCTGTGAGATCTATGCCTAATCCACCCTGGCTTTCCCAGTAAAAATGAATTTTTAACAAGTTCTTGCAGCATGGCCCCTGAAACTGAAGAGTTATACTTACCTGCTCCTGGCGCTGATTACACCTGTCAGTGCATGGCCATGGTCACATGTACCTCTGCAGCCAATCACTAGCTTCAGCGGTGATGTGGCCACAAGCAGCGTGTCACTGCTGCAGCCAGTCATTGACTGGAGCGGTGAATGTGACCATGGTCATGCACGGACAGGTGTAAAAGTGCAGGAACCGGTAGATGGATACAACGGGGGAAGGGTAGCATGGAGCAGGGAGGCAGCGGGGGCAGGGCGGCATGGAGCAGGTAAGTATGCATCTTCTGGTTCATGAGCCACGCTGCAGGAACTTGTTCATAAATTAGTGATTCCCCTCACTGCAGAGGTCGTGCTCCCTGGTTATTACCGCCTCCTGCCATTTACAGGCGCCCTGCAATAACCAGTAAGCACATTCTCTTACTAGTGGGGAAAGCGCTTATTGTTTAACACTTTAATAACCAATCCTGAAAAGACACTTTTATTGTGTTTTTGTGCACCCGGTGGTTTCGAACGGTTGTAACTTTTTTATGTGTTGGGACAAGCAAAATAATTTTTGCAACAATTTTTCACTTGACAGATAGGGCCTTATAATTAATTTTTTCGTTTTATTTGGTGAAAACTGCACAAAACATTTTTAAAAAGTATTTTTTTTCAAACTATAGCTTCTTATTCTTTAAATATGCAAACTGACACCAAAATAAACTATTATAATTAGTTCCCTATTTTGTGTCGGTCGTTTTGTTATATTTATATGTATAGTTAGTTTCACATGAATGGGGCGATAATGGCAACGGTTTTGGTTGGTGTGGGTGTTTTTTCTTTTATGTATTTTATTATTTTTTATCTTTTTTAACTTAATTTTTCATATATTTCTGCTACAAATAATATCCCCCAAGAGGTCATAAAAAGACCTTTGGGGGACACTGACACTTTTTGTGAATTTTTCACTCTTTACTTTTTATTTATTACTTTTATTTGTATTTTAATAATATTTTTTATTGTATTTTTTTTTTATTGGTTTATTACTTATTATTTAAATATACTTTTGCCACATAATATCTCCCCCAAGAGGTCATAAAAAGACTGTTGGGGGACAATGAACACTCTAATATTTTGCACTTTTTATTTTTTTTATTTTATTTGTATTTTATTATTTATTTACTTATTTTAAATTCTCTATTTTTTATATATATTTTTGCCACATAATGACAAGGGATCATAAAAAGACTGCTAGGGGCAGTGAACACTATTTTACTTAGCAATTTTTATTTATATATTTTTTTTTTTATAATTTTCTATTTTTTTGCCACATCATATTTTATATATTTTTTTCTTTTATTTGTGATTTATTATATTTTTTTTAAATAATTTTTTTACTTATTTAATATATTTTTTCCACATAATTTGTCCCCAAGAGGTCACTGAAAGACCTTTGGGGACACAGACTTTTTTTTTGCACTATTTCCACTGTAACTGGGGCATCCAAAGGAGTCCCAGTTACAGGGGAAACCAGCCTGCAGTGGGGGCATTGTACACATGCAGAGCTGATCAGGTCTCCTAACCCTGCAGCTCTGCGCTCCTCTGCCCCCAAGCCGCGTCCACCCTACATAGCGCTCACCTGTGTGAGGAGAAGGCAGAAGCGCTGATAACTGCTTCTGCCTTCTCCTCGACTCCCCCGCTGTCACTGACAGCCGACGACCCATCCTGCTCCTGCTACAGTGCAGGGGCAGGAGCTGTAATGATCCATCGCGCTGCGGGCAGAAACACAGTAGATTTTACGATCAGCTATGTTTATGTCCAGGAGGACGGGGGCCGCAAATCTTGGCTCTGGGGGCCGCGCGATGGATCATTACAGCTCCTGCCTCTGCACTGTAGCAGGAGCAGGACGGGTCATCGGCCGCAGGTTGTGCACCCCTGATATAGATCATACCAGTGTATTACTGTACTGCGGCGGCTGCAGGAAGAGCACGGCGTCATAGCAACCAATGATGCCGTGCTCTCCTGCACTTAGAAGAAATCCAGACCAGTATCACACGGACCGTGTTCCACGGACGTGTGAATGCAGCCTTAGGCTTTCTTTTCCACAGCTCTATGGTAATATATGACCAAAGATTATTCTGACGTGAAAGACTGCTAATTAACCCCTTCAGGACCCTGTCATTTTTCACCTTAAGGACCAGGCCATTTGTTGCCAATCTGACATGTGTCACTTTATGTGGTGGTAATTTTAAAACTCTTTTACTTATCCAAGCCATTCTGATGTTTTCTCATCACATATTGTACTTCATGACAGTGGTAAATTTGTGTCAAAATATTTCATTTTTATTCATAAAAAAATTACAAATTAACCAAATATGTGGAAAGATTCGCAATTTTCTAAATTTTTATTTCTCTGCTTTTAAAACAGATAGTGATATCTCCTAAGATAGTTATTACTTTACATTTTCCATATGTCTACTTCATGTTTGGATCATTTTGTAAATGACATTTTCTCTTTTTTGGGACGTTAGAAGGCTTAGAAGTTTATAAGCAAAACCCACTTTTTAAGGGCCAGTTCAGGTCTGAAGTCGCTTTGTGAGGCTTACATAATAGAAACCACCGATAAATGGCCCCATTTTAGAAACTACACCCTTCAAGGTATTAAAAACTGATTTTACAAACGTTGTTAACCCTTTAGGTGTTCCACAAAAATTTATGGAAAATGGAGATGAAATTTCAGAATTTCACTTTTTTGTCAGATTTTCCATTTTAATCAATTTTTTCCTTCAACAAAGCAAGGGTTAACAGCCAAATAAAACTCAATATTTATTTCCCTGATTCTGTAGTTTACAGAAATACCCCATATATGGTCATATACTGCTGTCCGGGCAGATGGCAGGGCGCAGAAGGAAAGGAACGCCATATGGTTTTTGGAAGACAGATTTCACTGGGATAATTTTAGATTGCCATGTCACATTTGAAGACCCCCTGATGCACCCCTAGAGTAGAAACTCCAAAAAAGTGACCCCATTTTGTAAAATACACCCCTCAAGGTATTCAAAACTGATATTACAAACTTTGTTAACCCTTTAGGTGTTCCACAAAAATCAAAGGAAAATGTAGATGAAATTTCTGAATTTCACTTTTTCAGCAGATTTTCACCTATGGCGGCGTATACAGCAGGGGTCCGGCTATCAGTGACTGCCAGACCCCTGCCGCTGATCGGGCAGGCGCAGCTCCTGCACCTGCCCCAATCAGCCCGCCGTACATGTACAGCGCTGGTCCTTAAGTCACGTCCACCAGCGCCTTACATTTAAGGCGCGGGTCCTTATGGGGTTAAGTATGACATGTGGTGCCCGCCATTTTTTTCTGCAAAAAAGACATCTTAACTGATATAAACAGATATACCCACTGGAGCAATTTAGCTCCTTTTTCTTTTGTGTTTTTTTATAGCATTTTTAACTTTTATGCTTCTTTTTACAAAATTGAAAGTTAACATTAACCTCTAATCTCTGTTTTTGTCCAGAAGTTTTGGAGGGAATCAGCTGAATGAATCAATTAGTTATTTGTGTCTTAGGCTTACAGCTACTGTATAACGCCTAAATCTCAAAGACAATATACACTGCTCAAAAAAATTAAGGGAACACAAAAATAACACATCCTAGATCTGAATTAATTAAATATTCTTCTGAAATACTTTGTTCTTTACTTAGTTGAATGTGCTGACAACAAAATCAACCAAAAAATAATAATGGAAATCAAATTTTTAAGCCATGGAGGTCTGGATTTGGAGTCACCCTCAAAATTAAAGTGGAAAAACACACTACAGGCTGATCCAACTTTGATGTAATGTCCTTAAAACAAGTCAAAATGAGGCTCAATAGTGTGTGTGGCCTCCACGTGCCTGTATGACCTCCCTACAACGCCTGTGCATGCTCCTGATGAGGTGGCGGACGGTCTCCTGAGGGATCTCCTCCCAGACCTGGACTAAAGCATCTGCCAACTCCTGGACAGTCTGTGGTGCAACGTGACGTTGGTGGATAGAGCGAGACGTGATGTCCCAGATGTGCTCAATTGGATTAAGGTCTGTGGAACGGGCGGGCCAGTCCATAGCATCAATGCCTTCGTCTTCCAGGAAGTGCTGACACACTCCAGCCACATGAGGTCTAGCATTGTATTGCATTAGGAGGAACCCAGGGCCAACCGCACCAGCATATGGTCTCACAAGGGGTCTGAGGATCTCATCTCGGTACCTAATGGCAGTCAGGCTACCTCTGGCGAGCACATGGAGGGCTGTGCGGCCCTCCAAAGAAATGCCACCCCACACCATTACTGACCTAATGCCAAACCGGTCATGCTGGAGGATGTTGCAGGCAGCAGAACGTTCTCCACGGCATCTCCAGACTCTGTCACGTCTGTCACATGTGCTCAGTGTGAACCTGCTTTCATCTGTGAAGAGCACAGGGCACCAGTGGCGAATTTGCCAATCTTGGTGTTTTCTGGCAAATGCCAAACGTCCTGCACGGTGTTGGGCTGTAAGCACAACCCCCACCTGTGGACGTCGGGCCCTCATATCACCCTCATGGAGTCTGTTTCTGATCGTTTGAGCAGACACATGCACATTTGTGGCCTGCTGGAGGTCATTTTGCAGGGCTCTGGCAGTGCTCCTCCTGTTCCTCCTTGCACAAAGGTGGAGGTAGCGGTCCTGCTGCTGGGTTGTTGCCCTCCTACAGCCTCCACCATGTCTCCTGATGTACTGGCCTGTCTCCTGGTAGCGCCTCCATGCTCTGGACACTACGCTGACAGACACAGCAAACCTTCTTGCCACAGCTCGCATTGATGTGCCATCCTGGATAAGCTGCACTACCTGAGCCACTTGTGTGGGTTGTAGACTCTGTCTCATGCTACCACTAGAGTGAAAGCATCGGCAGCATTCAAAAGTGACCAAAACATCAGCCAGGAAGCATAGGAACTGAGAAGTGGTCAGGTCACCACCTGCAGAACCACTTCTTTATTGGGGGTGTCTTGCTGATTGCCTATAATTTCCACCTGTTGTCTATCCCATTTGCACAACAGCATGTGAAATTGATTGTCACTCAGTGTTGCTTCCTAAGTGGACAGTTTGATTTCACAGAAGTGTGATTGACTTGGAGTTACATTGTGTTGTTTAAGTGTTCCCTTTATTTTTTTGAGCAGTGTACATATATTTGTCTATGTAGACTAGAGGTGTTGCCCTCAGTAACAAACCAGATATTCTAACACTGGTCTTAAATGCAGTATAAATGCTTGTTGATGCAAAGAATGACTATACTGTATCGACAGACCTTTCTCAAGGCAGTGTATAGGTGCCTCCTACAGCACAGCACCCAAAGATCTGCCTCACCAGTCCTCCACTAGCTATGGCTATGGCTAAAATCATAAATGTTCCATCACCAATGGTATGCACAAGAACTTCTAAGGCTACTTTCACATTAGCGTTTTCAATTCCGCTATTGAGATCCATCTTAGGATCTCAATAGCGGAAGAAAGTGCTTCAGTTTTGTCCCCATTCATTGTCAATGGGGACAAAACTGAACTGAACGAAATGGAATGCAAACAGCGTTTTTCTGTCCGCGATGTGGTGAGGAGCAAGACGGATCCGTCCTGACACACAATGTAAGTCAATGGAGACGGATTCTCTGACACAATAGAAAACGGATCCGTCCCCCATTGTCTTTCAATGGTGTTCAAGAGGGATCCGTCATGGCTATAGAAGACATAATACAACCGGATCTGTTCATGATGGATGCATGCGGTTGTATTATTGTAACGGAAGCATTTTTGAAGATTAGATGACGGATCCGCAAAAAACGCTAATGTGAAAGTAACCTTAGCTGATTGCTTGTAGTGCTTTGACAAACAACAATAATTAGCAAGCATGTCTGATAATTACTTAGATCAGTGGATACTTTTTCAACAGTCTAAAGCAATTTGCTAGTTACAGATTTTCAAGCAGGAAAACCCACAGCATATTACAGTACATCAAAGTGAATAATCACATGTATACTTTGTGTATATTTTCTGTACGGAAATTGAGTTGCTGTGTGGATTTTGAAATCTGCAGCATGTCAATAGTTTATGCGGATTTTAGTGCGTATTGAACTCTTTCTAATGCAAAGGGTGAAATTGTGGAAAAAACCATTAAAATTCATAACAAAATCCATAAGTAACAAATGCAGGTTTTGGTGCAGATTTTGTGTGGAAATGCAGAGAATCTGTGCAAAAATTCTGTTTGCGAACCTACACCAATGTGCAGGTACCCTTAAAATCAGCCAAATTATAATATGTTCCAGTTGCAGAATTTGACCTTAGATTTTACAGACCCTCCACACGTTTTTCAAATACTAAACTCACATTAGAGCAGGTAAAAACATTGAATAAATAAGCTTATTGAAAAATCGCCATTTTTAATAGCATTAATAAGAGTAGTAGGGAGTATAATAATGACATTAGAGTAATGGAATGGACAGTATTGTGAAGACTCTGCCCAGATAAACTGTACAATTTTCCCAGTAAATTCTCTCTCCTTCTTTTCTATCAGTAATTCTACAATATCTTCTGTGGGGTGTAGTTCTTTAACAAATGGCCAGTCTGTGGAAGGATCCTTCTAAGTCTTCAGCTACTGTACATGCATTACCTTCACTAGCTTGTATTTCCAGCACCCTTCCTTTTAATAGCTGCTCTACCTTCTTTTAGTTTCAGTTCTTCTCTCCCTCAGAGTCTAGGACCTGACACTGGCTATTCTTCTAGTATCCCCAATGATCACAAGAATGGTGGTCTTCAAGTCCCCATTTGACTCTGCATGCCAGTCCATCCCTAGATTCATATCAAAACTACTATGGCGGGCATTTGAAAATGAAAAAATGCACAAAATCTATTAGACACCATTCCCACTATTAGACAAATCTAATAGTGACATAAAACCTACAAAAAACAGAGCTCACCACATACTATTACCAAAATATATAAATACTTTATTAAATCTATAACATAATGTATTGAAGCGACATTGTCATTAAAAACAGGTAGCCAGAAAGTAACACCACCCTGATGGGACATGGACTACACATAGACATTGTATTGTAACTGTATGTTTATCAATATATAATGAATAAATAAATAAATGACACAACGGTTGATCTCATGTAATTATATGATATATATATAGGGGGAAACAGGCCTGCAAAGCGTTACCAGCAATACTTTGGAAACACAGAGATCAGCACCGTGACTCCGACCCATGTGACCCAATATACTGTACAAAATGAAAAGAGACCTACCAGAAAAGATGCCGTATGTCCACAACCAGGATGGCGCTACCCCATAGTAGGTCTATGTCCCTGTCTATAGACTTTATTGTGACAAAAAACAACAACCTTTCAACATTACAAAAATTCTGACATACTTGGATTTCTTGTGATAGTCCAAAGGTCGCTTGCAATGTGATTGCAGTAATTGCCATGATTCATGGGCATTACGGTCTACCTATGGTCTATCAACTGACTTGATCAAATAGTGGCTCCACAGGGTCAAAGAGTAGATACCAATTTTTGACCCTTTTAGATAAAAATTTTTGTGAGATAATGAAATCTACCTTTAAAATATATGCTCATTCTGTGGCTGTGATAAAGGCAAAGGTAGGTTAGTATTGAGGTCTCCACCAAAGACCAGCTGAGATTTCAGCTCCCTAGACTCATTTAGATTCTACTAACAGTTACTTACCACCAAATATGACAGTTGGGTGACAAGACTTGATAGCTATGAGCACCTTCGGGGGCAATTTTAATGTATGATAAAAAAAATTTTCCAGTTGGTCTTCATTAAAAAAATACAAACGCAGCAGGTTTTGTGCGACAGGGTTGAGCTCCAGTCTATTTGCAGACTGTTAATTTCTGTCATCAGATGTCAGCTTGCTCTGTAGTCCTTATAACTAAACTCCTAACAGCTCATAAACACTCTTTAGAACTAAATTATTTTCAAACTGAAGAATATGGCCTATCAGTTTGATCTTTCCTTCTCCCCTATATTCAATAGCTAGCCCACTCATGCCGCCTGCACATCAAAAACATCTCTCTAACTCGCCCCTTTCTTACTATGGAAACACCAAAAGCACTCATTGTTGCCCTGATCTTGTATCAATTACTGTGGTCCCCCCCCCCCCCCCACCAGACTTTCCCCTCCTCAATGCAGCTGCTAGGCTGATCTATCTGTCTAACCACTACTCCAATGCTTCCACCCAAATCGTTGCACAGGTTGTCCATACAGTATACTGTAGTATTCCATTTAAATGGCTCATTCTTACCCACAAAGCTTGCCACAGTGCTGCACCCCTACATCTCCTCCCTCATTTCTGTCTACCATCCTACCCATGCTCTCTGTTCAGCCAATGACTTATGACTAACATCCACCATAATCCGAACCTCTCACTCCCAGCTCCAAGACTTTCCCGAGCTTCACCAGTTCTCTAGAATGCCCTACCTCAAGAAATTAGGTTAAATCACAATATACACAGTTTTAGGAATTCCCTAAAAACACACCTTTTTAGGTTAGCCTATCACACCCACTAATCTAACTTTCCTGCATTTACTCCACCCTTTCAGCATCGTTCTTCTGAACCGGATCCATCCTCAAATATCCCCACCCCATGCACTCAGAAGAAACATAGAAACATAGAATGTGTCGACAGATAAGAACCATTTGGCCCATCTAGTTTGCCCAATATACTAAATACTATGAATAGCCCCTGGCCCTATATTATATGAAGGATGGCCTTATGCCTATCCCATGCATGCTTAAACTCCTTCACTGTATTTGCAGATACCACTTCTGCAGGAAGGCTATTCCATGCATCCCCTACAGATATTGGCTGTTGACTGGCTCATACCGCTTTTTATCGACTCCCCTATTGTGTTAAGATAGCCGGACCATTGCACAAATCAAGCACTGTGTCAGCCCTATCTCCTCATAGATTGTAAGCTCTTGCGAGCAAGGCCCTTGTTCCTCTTGTTTTAATTATTGACTTGTTTGTTGCTGTATTTATGACTCTGTTTGTACATGAGTCCCTGAACAATAAAGTGCTATGGAATACAGTGGCTGTATATAAATAAAGTATCTGACGGGACTCACTGTAAATAGAAAGCCTGATACTCTGAAAATACGCAGAGACTAACATCTGTACGAAGAAAAGGGCTGAGTGATTTGTAGCCCAAAAAGATTACCCCCAAAGGTGTTCATACTGTTATGAAGACCAGCATAGTAATCCATAATTCTACATGGCTGGTGGTGTAAAAACTGATGATGTACCACTAGTAAATCTAGAAGATTTTCACCAGTTCCTAATCATAATAGACGGTCTATTTATTTTCATACTTCAGGCTAACAAGCAGAAGATAAATTGGAATGAACCATTATGTGCAAGATAATATTTATATTTTATTCAGAGACTTTTGTTATTCTCAGGGCCGTCTTTAATACTGATTGGACCCTGGGCAAGAATTTACTTGGGCCTCCTGGATCACGCCTTCCCACACTCTAGCATGCATTCACACCCTCCACCACAACACACACACACACAAAAATCCACACACCTCGTAGGGTAGTAAACTTTAATATTGATGAGTGGCCACTAGAGGTGTTCCTTGGCAGTAATGTAAATAGTGCCTTTTTTTTCTGAAAAGGCAGTGTTTACATTAAAAATCTTGCAGAGACATGCTATAGACACCAGAACTACTACGTTTTGGCTGTATCATTATTCTAAAAATTAAAAAAGCACAACTTCTGACACAAATATATAGCATTTAGCCGATTACTTTTTTTTTTACAATGTGCAGATAGTACTGTACTACTAACCCCTCCATCCACTCCTACATACAGGGTAATACAGTCATGTCCAAAAGTTTTGAGAATTACATAAATATTGGAAATTGGAAAAGTTGCTGCTTAAGTTTTTATAATAGCAATTTGCATATACTCCAGAATGTTATGAAGAGTGATCAGATGAATTGCATAGTCCTTCTTTGCCATAAAAATTAACTTAATCCCAAAAAAAACTTTCCACTGCATTTCATTGCTGTCATTAACCCCTTAAGGACATAGGACGTACCGGTACGCCCTATTTCCCGAGTCCTTAAGGACACAGGACGTACCGGTACGTCCTGACTTAAAATCTGTATTCCGGCGCCCGAGGGGTTAAACGGAACGGGATTTCGGCTGAAATCCTTCAGCCGGCATCCTGTGACAACGCCAGGGGGGGTCATGTGACCCCCCCGTGTCGGCGATCGCAGCAAACCGCAGGTCAATTCAGACCTGCGGTTTGCTGCGCTTTTTGCAGTTTCTGATCCCCGCGGTCCCTGACCGCGGCGATCAGAAACTTTAGAGTGGCTAAAATCTATATTTTTCACCCCCCCCTGCACCCCTGCATGATTTGATGCCGGCGGGTGGTGCGGGGGGGGTGTCGCATGCGGTGGGGGGCGGTGCGGGAGGCGGGCGGTGCGGCAGGCGGGATCGCGATCCCCCGCCCGCCTCCCCATGAATGATCGTTGGCTTCTAGTGGGTATACCAGGGTGCCAGCACATTGCTGGCACCCTGGTATAAACGGCTGACATCTGTGCAGATGTCAGCCGTTTAACCCTTTCCATACCGCGGTCCGTACGGACCGCTGTATGGAAAAAGTTAACTGTCATCGGTCAGGGAGCTCCCTCCCTCTCCATCGGGGGGCTGCTGTGCCTTTGCAGCCCCCCGATGGAGAGGGAGAGAGCCCCCAGAGAGCCCCCCTCAGCCCTGTGCTTACCCTTCCCCGTCTGCGAAGTTCTGAGCAGACGGGGAGGGTTCCCATGGCAACAGGACGCCTGCTCAGGCGTCCTGCTGTCCATGGTGCTGAACAGATCTATGCTGAAAGCATAGATCTGTTCAGTGTAAGTAAAATACAGTACAGAACAATATATATTGTACTGTACTGTATTATACAGACATCAGACCCACTGGATCTTCAAGAACCAAGCGGGTCTGGGTCAAAAAAATGTAAAAAAAAGTGAAAAAAGTTAAGATAAAAAAAAATAACATTTATCACTGAATAAAAATTAAAAAAATAAAATAAACTACACATATTAGGTATCGCCGCGTCCGTAACGACCTGATCTATAAAATGGTCATGTTACTTTCCCCGCACGGTGAACGCCATAAAAATAAAAAAATAAAAACTATGAGAAAATTGAAATTTTGCCCACCTTACTTCCCAAAAAAGGTAATAAAAGTGATCAAAAAAGTCGCATGTACGCCAAAATAGTACCAATCAAACCGTCATCTCATCCCGCAAAAAATGAGACCCTACTCAAGATAATCGCCCAAAAGCTGAAAAAACTATGGCTCTTAGACTATGGAAACACTAAAACATGATTTTTTTTTGTTTCAAAAATGAAATCATTGTGTAAAACTTACATAAATAAAAAAAAAGTATACATATTAGGTATCGCCGCGTCCGTATCGACCGGCTCTATAAAAATATCACATGACCTAACCCCTCAGATGACCACCGTAAAAAAATAAAAATAAAAACAGTGTAAAAAAAAGCCATTTTTTGCCATCTTATGTCACAAAAAGTGTAATAGCAAGCGATCAAAAAGTCATATGCACCCCAAAATAGTGCCAATCAAACCATCATCTCATCCCGCAAAAAATGAGACCCTACTCAAGATAATCGCCCAAAAACTGAAAAAACTATGGCTCTTAGACTATGGAGACACTAAAACATTTTTTTGGTTTTAAAAATGAAGTTATTGTATAAAACTTACATAAATAAAAAAAATGTATACATATTAGGTACCGCCGCATCCGTGACAGCCTGCTCTATAAAATTACCACATGATCTAACCTGTCAGATGAATGTTGTAAATAACAAAAAAAAAAAACGTGCCAAAAAAGCTATTTCTTGTTACCTTGCTGCACAAAAAGTGTAATATAGAGCAACCAAAAATCATATGTACCCTAAACTAGTACCAACAAAACTGCCACCCTATCCCGTAGTTTCTAAAATGGAGTCACTTTTTTGGAGTTTCCACTCTAGGGGTGCATCAGGGGGGCTTCAAATGGGACATGGTGTCAAAAAAACAGTCCAGCAAAACCTGCCTTCCAAAAACCGTATGGCATTCCTTTCCTTCTGCGCCCTGCCGTGTGCCCGTACAGCGGTTTACGAACACATATGGGGTGTTTCTGTAAACTACAGAATCAGGGCCATAAATAATGAGTTTTGTTTGGCTGTTAACCCTTGCTTTGTAACTGGAAAAAAAATATTAAAATGGAAAATCTGCCAAAAATTTGAAATTTTGAAATTGTGTCTCTATTTTCCATTAAATCTTGTGCAACACCTAAAGGGTTAACAACGTTTGTAAAATCAGTTTTGAATACCTTGAGGGGTGTAGTTTCTTAGATGGGGTCACTTTTATGGAGTTTCTACTCTAGGGGTGCATCAGGGGGGCTTCAAATGGGACATGGTGTCAAAAAAACAGTCCAGCAAAATCAGCCTTCCAAAAACCAAACGGCGCACCTTTCACTCTGCGCCCCGCTGTGTGGCCGTACAGTAGTTTACGGCCACATATGGGGTGTTTATGTAAACAGCAGAGTCAGGGCAATAAAGATACAGTCTTGTTTGGCTGTTAACCCTTGCTTTGTTAGTGGAAAAAATGGGTTAAAATTGAAAATTAGGCAAAAAAATGAAATTCTCAAATTTCATCCCCATTTGCCAATAACTCTTGTGCAACACCTAAAGGGTTAACGACGTATGTAAAATCAGTTTTGAATACCTTGAGGGGTGTAGTTTCTTAGATGGGGTCACTTTTAGGGAGTTTCTCCTCTAGGGGTGCATCAGGGGGCTTCAAATGGGACATGGTGTCAAAAAACCAGTCCATAAAAATCAGCCCTCCAAAAACAAAACGGCGCACCTTTCACTCTACGCCCTACTGTGTGCCCGTACAGTAGTTTACAGCCACATATGGGGTGTTTCTGTAAACGGCAGAGTCAGGGCAATAAATATACAATCTTGTTTGGCTGTTAACCCTTGCTTTGTTAGTGGAAAAAATGTGTTAAAATGAAAAATTTGACAAAAAAATTAAATTCTCAAATTTCCTCCCCATTTGCCAATAACTCTTGTGCAACACCTAAAGGGTTAATAATGTATGCAAAATCAGTTTTGAATACCTTGAGGGGTGTAGTTTCTTAGATGGGGTCATTTTTGGGTGGTTTCTATTATGTAAGCCTCGCAAATCGACTTCAGACCTGAACTGGTCCCTAAAAATTGAGTTTTTGTAAATTTCTGAAAAATTTCAAGATTTGCTTCTAAACTTCTAAGCCTTATAACATCCCCAAAAAATAAAATATCATTCCCAAAACAATTCAAACATGAAGTAGACATATGGGGAATGTAAAGTCATCACAATTTTTTGGGGTATTACTATGTATTACAGAAGTAGAGAAACTGAAACTTTGAAATTTGCTAATTTTTCCAAATTTTTGGTAAATTAGGTATTTTTTTGTGCAAAAAAAAATAATTTTTTTGACTTCATTTTACCAGTGTCATGAAGTACAATATGTGACGAAAAAACAATCTCAGAACGGCCTGGATAAGTCAAAGCGTTTTAAAGTTATTAGCACTTAAATTGACAATGGTCAGATTTCCAAAAAATGGCCTGGTCCTTAAGGTGAAAATGAGCCCGGTCCTTAAGGGGTTAAAGGACCTGCTGAGATCATTTCAGTAATCGTCTTGTTAACTCAGGTGAGAATGTTGACGAGCACAAGGCTAGAGGTCATTAGATCAGGCTTATTGGGTTAAAATGGCAGACTTGACATGTTAAAAGGAGGGTGATGCTTGAAATCATTGTTCTTCCATTGTTAACCATGGTGACCTGCAAAGAAACGCGTGCAGCCATCATTGCGTTGCATAAAAATGGCTTCACAGGCAAGGATATTGTGGCTACTAAGATTGCACCTCAATCAACAATTTATAGGATCATCAAGAACTTCAAGGAAAGAGGTTCAATTCTTGTTAAGAAGGCTCAGGGCATCCAAGAAAGCCCAGCAAGCACCAGGATCGTCTCCTAAAGAGGATTCAGCTGTGGGATCGGAGTGCCACCAGTGCAGAGCTTGCTCAGGAATGGCAGCAGGCAGGTGTGAGCGCATCTGCACGCACAGTGAGGCGAAGACTTCTTCTGCAGAAAGTATGGTGAATGGACTGCTGAGGACTGGGGCAAAGTCATATTCTCAGATGAAGCCTCTTTCCGATTGTTTGGGGCATCTGGAAGAAGGCTTGTCCGGAGGTCCGGAGAAGAAAAGGTGAGCGCTACCATCAGTCCTGTGTCATGCCAACAGTAAAGCATCCTGAGACCATTCATGTGTGGGGTTGCTTCTCATCCAAGGGAGTGGGCTCACTCACAATTTTGCCCACAAAACACAGCCATTAATAAAGAATTGTACCAAAACACCCTCCAACAGCAACTTCTTCCAACAATCCAACAACAGTTTGGTGAAGAACAATGCATTTTCCAGCACGATGGAGCACCGTGCTATAATGCAAAAGTGATAACTAAGTGGCTCGGGGACCAAAACGTTGACATTTTGGGTCCATGGCCTGGAAACTCCCCAGATCTTAATCCCATTGAGAACTTGTGGTCAATCCTCAAGAGGCGGGTGGACAAACAAAAACCCACTAATTCTGACACACTCCAAGAAGTGATTATGAAAGAATGGGTTGCTATCAGTCAGGAATTGGCCCAGAAGTTGATTGAGAGCATGCCTAGTCGAATTGCAGAGGTCCTGAAAAAGAAGGGCCAACACTGCAAATACTGACTCTTTGCATAAATGTCATGTAATTGTCGATAAAAGCCTTTGAAACGTATGAAGTGCGTGTAATTATATTTCACTACATCACAGAAACAACTGAAACAAAGATCTAAAAGCAGTTTAGCAGCAAACTTTGTGAAAACTAATATTTGTTTCATTCTCAAATCTTTTGGCCACGACTGTACAGCTGTATACCTCTTACATCCAGTGACATCTCTTTGATGTAGATGTTCTCTTTCCTTATCTTCTCCTTTCAGACCTTCAGACCAGACCACCATTTTTCAGTCATTTCTCATCTCTGCAGTTTGACTAATAAAATCTTAGTAATCTTACTACTTTTCCATCATCCTCCCATCTTCTGGACAAATTATCCTACCACCCCCAATACTGTGCCGCTGTGCTCCCCAATACTATACTGCAGAAAAAGATAAACCCCCTGATAATAGTAGTACCATTCAGATAGTGCCCTTCAATAATTATTGGCACACAGTGCCATAAAATAACTGCGCCCAGCAAATAGTGCCCCTGACACTAATAGTGTAAACATAACGTCCCCAAAAAATAATTGTGGTAAGCTGATACTGTACCATGGTGCCCCCACAGTAACAGTGCTCCCAAAAGCCCAACCAATAGGAATAATTCTCTGCTAGAGCACACATGGTAGTAATAGTGCTCCTACAGTGCCCCCAACATGTCCCCACTGTGCCTCAGAAGTAATAATGCTCCCATAGTGCCCATACTAGTAATCATGTTCCCCATAGACCCCCAGTAGTAATAAAGCCCATCATAATGCCCCCCAGTAGTAATAATTCTCCTTATAATGTGCCAGTGCAAAAAATACCCACTTTTAATGCCCCCAGTTGAGCTAATGTCCCCATAGTGCCCCTATAATGTGCCAGTATAAAATACCCCTATATAGTGCCCCCAGTAAATGCCCCATAGTGCTCCTCTCCCCCCTTCTTCCTAGTGCCCCCCATAATGTACCAGTATAAAATGCCCCATATATAGTGCCCCAGTAGATGCCCTCAGTATCCCCCATAATTTGCAAGTATAAAATACCCCTTCTTAGTGCCCCCCATAGATGAGCCCATAGTACTCCTCTCTCCCCTTCCCCATATTACCCACCATAATGTGCGCCAGTAAAAAATACACCTATACAGAGCCCCCCATATAAAATACCCCTTCTTTGTGTCCTCAGTAGAAGCCCCCATAGTGTTCCTCCCCCCCTTCCCCCATATAAAATACCCCTTCTTTGTAGCCCCCATAGTGCCCCCAATAATGTGCCAGTAAGAAGTGCCCCCATAGATACCCCATAGTGCCACCCAATAATGTGCCAGTAAAAAGTACCACCAATAATGTGCCAGTAAGAAACACCCCATAGATGCCCCACAGTGTCCCCCAATAATGTGCCAGTAAGATGTGCCCCCATAGATGCCCCCCAATAATGTGCCAGTAACAAGTGCCCCTATAGATGCCCGCCAATCATGTGCCAGTAACAAGTACCCCCATAGATGCCTCCCAATCATGTGCCAGTAACAAGTACCCCCATAGATGCCCCCAATCATGTGCCAGTAACAGGTGCCCCCATAGATGCCCCCAATCATGTGCCAGTAACAAGAGACCCCCAATCATGTGCCAGTAACAAGTGCCCCCATAGATGCACCCAATCATGTGCCAGTAACAGGTGCCCCCATAGATGCCCCCAAATCATGTGCCAATAGAAAGTGCCCCATAGATGCCCCTCAATCATGTGTAAGTAACAAGTGCCCCCATAGATGCCCCCAATCATGTACCAGTAACAAGTGCCCCCATAGATGCCCCCCAATCATGTGCCAGTAACAAGTGCCCCGATAGATGCCCCCCAATCATGTGCCAGTAGTAGTACCATATAAAAAAATAAACACTTATACTTACCTCCATCAGGCTGGCAGCGATGCGATGCAGGCCTCTTCCGGACTGTGTCCCGCGCTGTACGGCTCAGGCGGCTCGATGATGTCATCGCACCACCTGCACCAGCCTCTGATAGGCGGCCTAGTGCCTGCAGCCTATCAGAGGAACAGGGAAGGGAGACGCCTCTCCCTCCCCTGCCCCGCCGCAGCACTTCCATCTGTATCGCTGTCCTGAGGACGGCGATACAGATGACTATGGAGATGAACGCTTCCACAATGGAAGCGTTCATCTCCCTGTGCCCTGCCGCTGCCCCCCACGTCACCAGTGGCCAGCGGGGCTTAAGAGGCAGCTGCCTTTGGCCCCCCAGGAGCAACTGGGCCCAGAGCAGCTGCCCCTTTTGCCCTGCATTAAAGACGGCCCTGGTCATTCTACAGAAAAAGAATATTCTTTGCTCTCCTACTGAACAATTATTTTCAAAGTGGTTGCTTGCGTGCTGGATTCTATGGTGACAGATAGGTCATTTATTGAAGTGGGGGTTTTTGGTTTGGCCTATTCGTTTTCATTCGCCTGTAAGACAGTTTTTTCCCTCTATTTCTCCTCTTTTGTTAAGTAAGTATTGTCTTTTACTACAAATTGGAAAAATAAAATCTGTCATTTGTAAATGCTTCCAAACACAGAGTATTGTATATACAGCTTATCCTCTCCAGCATTTGTTATTCAATGTATTCTGGATATAATGTTTGGATATTCAAGTAAGGACTTGGTCACATCACAGCTAGTTATCTCCATTGTTCTGCTCTATTAGATGAGCAGAACAATGTAAATAGCTGAAGTGCCAGATGTGGTACATAAAAAAAACAGAATGGCTCCAAAGGAACCCTATTAAGTATAATGGGTTCCATTTAGATTCCATCCAGGAGATCACTCTTTTAGTGGCAAAATCCTTCAGTAAGGACATTTTTGTCATTTAATTTAAAAGAATCTGCAATGGAGTCCCCAAAGAGAGCCAGCCTCAAGAGCAGATGTGAACAAGCCTAAATATTTGTAGTTAATGAACAGTTATGAACATTCATAGATTATGTACATATATACAGTAGGAAATATATACTCACTCCTTCAAGTCCATGTTTATATTTATCAAGACCTGTATAACAATTGCTTCTAAGAACAAGCAAATAACCTTCAATGAAATAAAATATACATGCAACGCGTCAACCATCAGTCAGAAACCGATTGTGGAGCTGCCGCTGCGGCCATCTTTATTGAAGACACCCCTTGAAATCTTGCTCGGTCGATGACATCACTACGCTGGCCAGGCATGGTGACATGATTATACATCACCCCTTGCGAAATCTCGCAATCCAGATGCCCACAATGGCCTCTTCATGCGCAATTGGATGAGGTGAGTATGTTTCTTTTTTGCTGCCATTTCAGGAAAAATAGATTCGTTACCATGAAGCACAAGGAAATTCTGCTTCGAGCCGAATCCAATTTTTCATGAAATTCGGATCGGAAAGTCAATTTCAGATACTTCGATTCACTCAACACTATCTGTGATCATTGATCCCCATGCAGATTTCTTGCAGAACCATTGTTTGTCAGCAGTACACCCCTGTACACAGATCTATGTGCTGTTGACAAATGATAATTATAGGTGCCTCATGAAAGAGCCTAAGCAGTGACAGGCTGTCCTTGCTCATGTGACGGCAGAGATCAATGATTGGCTGCAGCAGTCTGGTGACCAAGAACAGGATCGAGTGATGTTTTTGTGCAAACACTCCCGCTGGCCATTCGAGTTATGTCAGACAACACCGTTAAGCTGCTGGCCAGATGGCCCCATGTTTGTCTCAAAAGAATTCTGGTATAAAGCAGAGTTCACCATAATCTAAGTGACTGCAGGGGCGTACCTGATGTCTGCTGTTGGGAGAATGCTATTGATTTCTTCTAGTATAGCAAGCAGATGGATTGTTATTGCTCCAAGCAAAAAATAAAAATGCAGTTCCTGCTCCTACATCTTGCTGCTGCCAGCAGCTGGCTTCAGGGAACAGGATGGTGGAAGTCCCTGGATAATTTTCCTTTTTGCCATTACGTTAACCAAACCATACACCTCCAGGTTGAACTTGTATGCGCTCTGTGGGGGACACTTATCATTGGAGATCGTTTTCATGTCATTTTTAAGTCTGGTTTTGCATTGCATGGTTACACCAAATTTATGAAATTGTGCACAGTTTTCATGTATTTGGTGCAAATCCATTGTGTTGTATAACTTAGTCTTAAAAAATACACCAGGGCTCTGCCTTTTCCGCAACATTTCAGGTGTCGCAGGTAGTAAAGGTGTCATGTTCCAGATCTAATCTCACTTTTCTGCCTTAAAGGGGTTATCCCATAATTAATCTAAAAAAAAAAAAAAAAAAAAAACAGGCATCATATAGTACATGACAATTTCTTTCTAACAAAGCTAGAACCAGCCCTGGGCCTCACGTGGATCCAGAGATCTCCTCATTCATTGCTCCAAAAGCTCAGCTAGATCAAGCTGGCAGCTCAAGGGGAGTGTCCATCCGGCTGCAGCTCAGGGGGCGTGTCCTTTCTCTGCAGCTCTCTCCCTATCACAGCTCAGGAGGCAGTTAAAGAAGGAAACGGAGCATGTGCTGCCATCTCAGAAAGACAGACAAAGAAATAAAAACAAACAGCTGGCGCCATACTGATGCATTTTATTGAATAACTCTGTGACTACACTAAATGCAATTAAAAAGTATACAGATCCAGGTGCTGGTTTTAAAACTGCAGAACATGGATTAGTACTCCAGCTGTTCTCAAACTACAGCTCCCAGAATGCTTCATTTACTTTTTTGGGAGTTAAAAGAACAGCCAAGCAAGGCTGAAAGCTAGGAGTTATAGTTTCACAGCAGCTGGAATGCCAAAGGTTGCTGACCGCTGCTGTAGACTAAATTTCGTGGGACAACCCCTTTAAATATAGATCACTTTGAAAAGTGGAGTCTCCTAAATGGTGCAGAAATGTCACAAAAAAGTCACAATTAACATGTGAGAGATTTTTACACCAAAAACCTGACATATCTGGTTTGATAAATGTCCCCTTATATGTTTAAAAACTCCACATTAAACTTCTGCTTGACAGGAGGCTTTAAATGGTTTATTATACAGTTTGTTATGTGAATCTATTTAAGTTGAGCAGTAAATTGTATTTAGTGTAATTCTGCTGCTCAGAAAAGCACAAGTCTTACAATTTGTAAGTAGCATACAGTTGCAAGAAAAAGTATGTGAACCCTTTGGAATGATATGGATTTCTGCACAAATTGGTCATAAAATGTGATCTGATCTCCATCTAAGTCACAACAATAGACAATCACAGTCTGCTTAAATTAATAACACACAAAGAATTAAATGTTACCCTGTTTTTATTGAATAGACCATGTAAACATTCACAGTGCAGGTGGAAAAAGTATGTGAACCCCTAGACTATTGACATCTCCAGCTAATTGGAGTGAGGTGTCAGCCAACTGGAGTCAAATCAATAAGATGAGATTGGAGGTGTTGGTTAAAGCTATGCTGCCCTATAAAAAACATATACCAGTTCTGGGTATGCTTTTCACAAGAAGCATTGCCTGATGTGAATGATGCCTTACACAAAAGAGCTCTCAGAAGACCTACGATTAAGAATTGTTGACTTGCATAAAGCTGGAAAGGGTTATAAAAGTATCTCCAAAAGCCTTGCTGTTCATCAGTCCACGGTAAGACAAATTGTCTATAAATGGAGATAGTTCAGCACTGCTGCTACTCTCCCTAGGAGTGGCCGTCCTGTAAAATTGACTGCAAGAGCACAGCGCAGACTGCTAAATGAGGTGAAGAAGAATCCTAGAGTGTCAGCTAAAGACTTACAAAAGTCTCTGGCATATGCTAACATCCCTGTTAGCGAACCTACGATACGTAAAACACTAAACAAGAATGGTTTTCATGGGAGGATACCACAGAGGAAGCCACTGCTGTCCAAAAAAAACATTGCTGCACGTTTACAGTTCGCACAAGAGCACCTGGATGTTCCACAGCAGTACTGGCAAAATATTCTGTGGACAGATGAAACCAAAGTTGAGTTGTTTGGAAGAAACACACAACACTATGTGTGGAGAAAAAGAGGTACAGAACACCAACATCAAAACCTCATCCCAATTGTGAAGTATGGTGGTGGGGGCATTATGGTTTTGGGCTGCTTTGCTGCATCGGGGCCTGGACGGATTGCTATCATCGAAGGAAAAATGAATTCCCAAGTTTATCAAGACATTTTGCAGGAGAACTTA
This sequence comes from Bufo bufo, assembly GCF_905171765.1. NCBI lineage: Eukaryota > Metazoa > Chordata > Amphibia > Anura > Bufonidae > Bufo > Bufo bufo. The sequence goes on from NC_053391.1 coordinate 387,540,124, forward strand.
AGGCCATCTGTCCATTAGCTGAAGCTCAACAGAAGATGGGTGTTGCAACAGGACAAAAACCCAAAGCATAGAAGTAAATCAACAACAGAATGGCTTAAACAGAAGAAAATGCACCTTCTGGAGTGGCCCGGTCAGAGTCCTGACCTCAACCTAATTGGGATGCTGTGGCATGAACTCAAGAAAGCAATTCACACCAGACATCCCAAGAATATTGCTGAACTGAAACAGTTCTGTAAAGAGGAATGGTCAAGAATTACTCCTGACCGTTGTGCACGTCTGATCTGCAACTTCAGGAAACGTTTGGTTGAAGTTATTGCTGCCAAAGGAGGTTCAACCAGTTATTAAATCTAAGGGTTCACATACTTTTTCCACCTGCACTGTGAATGTTTACATGGTGTGTTCAATAAAAACATGGTAACATTTAATTCTCTGTGTGTTATTAGTTTAAGCAGACTGTGATTGTCTATTGTTGTGACTTAGATGAAGATCAGATCAAATTTTATGACCAATTTGTGCAGAAATCCATATAATTCCAAAGGGTTCACATACTTTTTTTTGCAACTGTATCTAATGCCTTCTAATTCTGCTCTCCACCATTTAGTTCTTCTATCATGGTAGATACCCTATGGCTGTCTTGTAACGTAGATGCTAATTATTAATATGAAAACAACATATGCTATGCAAATGACGGAAGAAAGATCACAGTATTTTGCCTCCCACATTGGGGATAGAGACAGCACTATGGTATTGTACAGCCAATGTTTATTCTTATATGAAAGTCTGCTAATTAAATATGACATTTGTCACCTGCCCTTCTTCCTGAAAAAAAAGATGCCATCTTAATTCATGTATCTTCTTCAACTTATGGAGATATACACTCACCTAAAGAATTATCTAGTCAACCAATCACATGGCAGTTGCTTCAATGCATTTAGGGGTGTGGTCCTGGTCAAGACAATCTCCTGAACTCCAAACTGAATGTCAGAATGGGAAAGAAAGGTGATTTAAGCAATTTTGAGTGTGGCATGGTTGTTGGTGCCAGACGGGCCGGTCTGAGTATTTCACAATCTGCTCAGTTACTGGGATTTTCACGCACACCCATTTCTAGGGTTTACAAAGAATGGTGTGAAAAGGAAAAACATCCAGTATGCGGCAGTCCTGTGAGCAAAAATGCCTTGTGGATGCTAGAGGTCAGAGGAGAATGGGCCGACTGATTCAAGCTGATAGAAGAGCAACGTTGACTGAAATAACCACTTGTTACAACCGAGGTATGCAGCAAAGCATTTGTGAAGCCACAACACGCACAACCTTGAGGAGGATGGGCTACAACAGCAGAAGACCCCACCGGGTACCACTCATCTCCACTACAAATAGGAAAAAGAAGCTACAATTTGCACGAGCTCACCAAAATTGGACTGTTGAAGACTGGAAAAATGTTGCCTGGTCTGATGAGTCTCGATTTCTGTTGAGACATTCAAATGGTAGAGTCCGAATTTGGCGTAAACAGAATGAGAACATGTATCCATCCTCTGATGGCTACTTCCAGCAGGATAATGCGCCATGTCACAAAGCTCAAATCATTTCAAATTGGTTTCTTGAACATGACAATTAATTCACTGTACTAAAATGGCCCCCACAGTAACCAGATCTCAACCCAATAGAGCATCTTTGGGATGTGGTGGAACGGGAGCTTCGTACCCTGGATGTGCATCCCTCAAATCTCCATCAACTGCAAGATGCTATCCTATCAATATGGGCCAACATTTCTAAAGAATGCTATCAGCCCCTTGTTGAATTAATGCCACGTAGAATTAAGGCAGTTCTGAAGGTAAAAGGGGGTCCAACACCGTATTAGTATGGTGTTCCTGAAAATTCTTTAGGTGAGTGTACATATTAGAGCAATTTAGTTCACTTTTTTTTCATTTTTACCTTTATTCTTCTTTAAAGGGGTTGGCCCATCCGGACATGGATGACATATCACTGGGATATGCTATCAATATTAGGTATAGATGGGACCCGCTCCTATCTAGAGAATGGCACCCCAAAGTGAAGGAGAGCGCACCAGTGCTTGGCTGTATACATAACTCTTATAGTTAACGGAGGGTGGCCACAAGATGGGAATTCCATGTATATATATATATATATATATATATATATATACACATATACAGTATATATACACCCCTCACATTTTTTGCAAATATTTTATAATATCTTTTCATGCGTCTAAACTGAAGATATGACACTTTGATACAAAGTAAAGTAGTAAGTGTACAGCTTGTATAACAGTGTAAATTTTGTTTACCCTCAAAATAACTCAACACACAGCCACTAATGTCTAAACCGCTGGCAACGAAAGTGAGTACACCCCTAAGTGAAAATGGCCAAATTGTGCCCAAAGTGTCAATATTTTGTGTGGCCACTATTATTTTCCAGCACTGCCTTAACTCTCTTGGGCATGGAGTTCACTAGAGCTTCACAGGTTGCCACTGGAATCCTCTTCCACTCCTCCATGACGACATCATGGAGCTGGTGGATGTTAGAGACCTTTTGCTCCTCCACCTTCCATTTGAGGATGCCCCACAGATGCTCAAATAGGTTTTAGGTCTGGTGACATGCTTGACCAGTCCAGCACCTTTACCCTCCGTTTCTTTAGTCGTCTTTGAGATGTGTTTGGGGTCATTATCATGTTGGAATACTGCCCTGTGGCCTAGTTTCCAAAGGGAAGGGATCATGCTCTGCTACAGTATGTCACAGTACATGTTGGCATTCATGGTTCCCTCAATGAACTGTAGATCCCTACAGCCGGTAGCACTCATGCAGTCCCAAACCATGACACTCCCACTACCATGCTTGACTGTAGGCAAGACACACTTGTCTTTGCGCTCCTCACCTGGTTGCCGCCACATACGCTTGACACCATCTGAACCAAATAAGTTTATTTTGGTCTCATCAGACCACAGGACATGGTTCCAGTATTCCATGTCCTTAGTCTGCTTGTCTTCAGCAAACTGTTTGTGGGCTTTCTTCTGCATCATCTTTAGAAGAGGCTTCCTTCTGGGATGACAGCCATGCAGACCAATTTGATGCAGTGTGCAGCGTATGGTCTGAGAACTGACAGACTGACCCGCCCACCCCTTTAACCTCTGCAACAATGCTGGCAGCACTCATCCGTCTATTTTGAAAAAACAACCTCTGGATATGACGCTGATTATGTGCACTTAACTTCTATGGTCGACCATGGCGAGGCCGGTTCTGAGTGGAACCTGTCTTTTTAAACTGCTGTATAATCAGTTTCAGGGTGTTGGCAATCTTCTTATACCCTGGGCCATCTTTATGTAGAGCAACAATTCTTTTTTTCAGATCCTCAGAGAGTTCTTTGCCATGAGGTGCATGTCGAACTTCCAGTCACCAGTATGAGAGAGCGATAACCTAAAGTCAAATATACTGCAGCCTTCTCATTGGCCTGTCACAAGCTAGAAGCAGGGAGGGATCATGTGTACTGATTTAAAAAAAAATCGAATATTCGAAATTACGAATATATATCACTATATTCGAAATATTCGCAAACTTTCGAAGTACCTATATTCGCGATAAAAATTCGAAATTTGAATATTCGTGATCAACACTAGTATTAACTCGGTCCGTTCACATTCTGTTGTTTGTCTGGTCTTTCCTCCCTGCACTTATTCAAAGCTAGGGATTGCCGTCCAGTTGTCCCCTGTCATTAGGACTTGCGAGGCAAGTAGGCAGGGCCAGGGGTGAGGGTGGAGCGCAGTGGTCACTTCCCTCCCCCCTGTGTGTGTGTGTGTGTACGCGACTGTTACAGTGGTTGCAGCAACTTGTGGGATCACGTTCATTATGTTGCCATAAAGAATCTCAATATTGAGATCTTTGGTAACAAGTAGCCCTAACCTTAAAGGTTACATTTGATTGTGGGCAACTACTTTTGAACACCTGCCAACCCCAGAAAGAAATATGCCCATCAAATATTTATTTTTCCATTAACAAAGGGATTGCATTAATATACCCTACACAGAAGGCAAAGGAAGTACAGCAAGAGATCTGCCAAAGGGATTTCTTTGGTGTACATATTTAATATATGTCTAAAAGATAGGGCAGCCTATACCCACTGGTACCCACTGTAGGGTATATTAATCTTAGATGAGGAGCGCATATTTTTGTCCCACAATTCTGGTCCACTGACCAAGGGGGAGGCATTTTCATTATATTTTATGCATACTTTTGGATTTTGGCGCAACCTGCTTTATCCTTTATGAACTTAGACATTTTTTGGTATGCTCCGTATTTAAGTTGTTTTTAATACCCTAACTTTGTGAACGTTTCTCTTGATGAGTTATCATACGAAACATGGCATGTCAGGAATTGCTCATAGGGTTGTTTAAGGATACTGGCCGGGTTCAGGGTCAGGTATCCGGAAGGGGTCGCCCCTTTTGGGGTGAGTGCTCTTTGTAGATAGGCAGGGTATTACTAGTTGCCCTCCCTACATTAGGGTTTATTAGGGTTAGTGGATCCCGGTGCCTTATCTACACAGAAGATCAACTGCTACCTGCGCTGCAGAAGTTTGAGAACCATGTGTGCATGCAGTTGAATCTTTTCTACACCTGAGATCACCAGTCACCTGCACAAGCAGGAGATTGACAGCCACATGTGCATGCAGTTGAACGGTACCAATTGAGGCACTTCAGGATTGGTAAGAACTTTCCAATTTTTCTTGCTTCCCTATACACTGGTTCCTTGTGATTGTTTACCCAATGAAATATTGGGTTCACTACATGTTTCAGGTTTGTGTACAGTATGCAATTTTTTTGTTTTGTTTTTATATATTTCTGGTGCAGAGCATCGATTTTTATATAATATTAGTAAAAGTTAAGTTTTATCTCCCTTTGTCTCCCCTCCTGGGATACAAGTGTTAATAAAAGATGTGACTTGCCAAAGATGTAAGTAATGCTGACACTAAACTTCCAGCTTGCTATACCTGCTTCAAAGCATCAAACGCCTAACATCACTTTTAAGATGGTGCTCCTACATGGTTTTATGGGAAAAATTTGTATATTGTTAATGAAAAATGATCAAGAAAGCTGTCTGCAGCAGTTTTAGAAGGTTTGTCAGCAGTTTGTCTCCTGTTCCAATAAACTGAATATTATATGTAAATAACTGCAATGTCTGCAAGTTCACCTGGGAAAGGAATAAAGTGTGACTCTAATGTCAACAGTGTTTGTTATCTTTTTCCAGTATTTTAACAATAATAAAGGAAACATTTTGCACAGATACAAAACTGGTTTATTACAAATAGACTAAAAATGTACCAACCTTCTGAAACTCCATTGTAAACATAAGAGATGAGTGAATTTCTTGAAACTCAATTTGGATTCGATTTGGCCTAACCTTTTGGCAATTCGATATGGGTGCAAATAATTTTGACCTAAGGTTCTTCAATTGCCCTGAAAAGTTGTGGATGGACATTGTGGGGTCTCCTAGGACTGTATGCAACTCATTTCAAGCTGTTCAATGCCAAGCCAGCATTAGTATTCTTAAGGTGACAGTGATGTATATGGCTAAGCGTAAATGCATGGCTGCTGATGGTTACAAACATACTGTCTGGATTTTTTATAGTTAAAAAAAATTGTTTGCAAATTTTTACTTTTTCATGTCAAGGGCATGATGGGGTCTATACACAAACACACAGCCTGGGTCATGTGATCCTCTTTCATCTTTCCTGTCAATTTTGTTTGTCAAAATCAAATCTGCAAAAATTGGGATTTTACCTGTATTTTTGGAAGATTCAGTTCAAATTAGATTTGCTAGATTTGTTTTATTTGTTTATCGGAAATGTTTTCTCATTTCCGATAAAAATACATTTAAAATAATCATGTATAAAACATCATATATGCCTTCTGTAAACATGAGCATGGCATTGTAACAATCATCCACTAAGGCTTTGGATTGATTCTTTTAGTCACCCAGTCACTACTGATTCCCTGTACTCTACTTCCTCTTTTCTCAGTGCCAGCCTTCTAGGCTTTTTCTTCATAGAAGTACAATATTTACTAGGGGGGATCACTGCTACTTTAACCTCATAAGGACACAACCTATTTTGACCTCAAGGACTCAGCTCCATTTTTAAAATTGGACACATATTTTCTTATGTGGCAATAAGTTTGGAATGGAAATTGTTACAATAAACCATATAGACACTGCCTCTGACCGGGCTTAATAGACTTCCATACATTGCAACCCCATTGTTAGGCCTCTGGTTGCATTTTCAACATCAGGACCCTTCAATCATGGGGTACAGAGGGAGCCTTATGCAACTGTAAACCACTTAGATGCCGCAGTCATTATTGACCATGTCATCTAAACATTTGGAATCATAGCTAGCTCCCATCTTGGCCATTGCATCAGGAGCCCAGCTGTGTATTAAGGCTCCCATTGTGGATAGTGCAGCCTCTGCTCCTGCGTCCATGTCATTCTTGCATCGAACATGTACTGCTCAGTACCCAGGGACATATATGTACATGGATTTCTATTGAGTTTAAAGGCTATGTACACCTTTGTAGGCAATTTTTGTTTATGATTGCATTTTACTAATTTTTGGCTAAAAAAAATATTTTCATTTGGCCTTTATTAAAAATATTGAGCCATTCTGTCACAAAGGGTTAACTGTTTTCTAACTGTGTGACAGGTACTTTCACTTTGTGCCCTCATCTAATAACCCTTATCTCTAAACTACTAAGAGGTCATATATACTTATTTAAGTCATCTTGTATCAGTAAGATAAGGATTGAGCTCTGATGAGTGTTTATAATGTGAGAGAGCAGAGATATGAAGCCAGTCTGCTCCCCAGATGATGGAAAAGACAAAAACTCCACAGGCAGCTAGTAGAGCATGTCAGCTACCATATGTACACAAAAAAAGGATTCCATATTTTTAATAAAGACCAATTAAAAAATGCTTCTTAGCAAAAAAAATAAGTACAATGCAATAATAAAAAAATTGCCCCCAAAGTGTACATAGTCTTTAAAGTGGTAGTGCCTATATGAAAACACATGTCACACCCTAGGGGCTAATTCAATTGCTTCACATATAGAATCCTTAGTGCTATGCATGATATATCACTTTTTGGTTGAACGCTATTGATGGCCTATCCATATCCCCATGGAATATTAAGATAAATAATTATTAGGGTGCCTGTCTGTGTGTGAAAACCTTCATCAACACATTTAATATTTTTTTCAGAAACCCTCTATCATACATGAAATTGAGATATTATAAATAATGAGTAATGAGAAGAACACACAATCTTATTGTTTTTTTGAGCCATTCTCAGAAATTTTGCTTCTGCAGCACGCATGCATTCCAGCACATAGCAAGCTGGAGAATGCCACTCACTAGACAATCCATCAGACTCACAGGTTGGGTATCAATTCAATGTTTTGTCCTCTCCTGAACAATCTTGTAAATTGATTTATAATCAAATAAAAATTTGTAATCCACCTGAAAATATATGCTATGAAATAGGTCTACAGATGTCCATATCATTTTCATTAGTTCAATTAATCACATGTAACCAGCAGAGGCCTAGGGTTCCTTTGGAACTCCTAAAATAAATAATTCACAAGGTCCTCCTTCCACAGTACATATACACAATTGTAGTTAAAGCATAAAAAGTGAATATCTTATAGTTGGTCAAGAAATAAAGCAGCTGAATAAATATTTCCTATAACATAATGTATAGTTATGCATCACATGATGATGAAACTTGGTAACATTTCACTCATTATTTAAGGTAAAAAGGTCCCTCTATTCAGGCAGCATAGAGATTGGATTATATTTAACATATTATTTCACAATATTCATTTTAACTACCTGCTTATCACAATTAATAATATTATAAAAATAATAAAGAAAGAAATATTAAACTATAAGCATATGTTTATGAGGGATTAGGGAGTTCTAAAATCTCAAAAGCAGCACCAGAAGTAAGAGTGATTGGTTGGTAGGCACTATGTGAGTAATGATCAGTGGTGTATCTTGGTTTTGTGCTGCCCTAGGCGAGACTAAACTCGGGCACCCCTAATATAAATTTGACCCACCCCTTCCTGTAAAGGCCAAACCCCTTCCGCTGTAAACCCCACCCCTTCCTCTTTAGGCTCCACCCTTTCCTGTTAGAGCTAGAGATAGTACAGTATTAACCCCTCCCTAATTCTCCCCCCTCTAACCACCCAACGTGTCCCAACCCCCTTACCCCATAAAACAACTAAGTAATTGATTTTTTGTGAATTACTGTAATTTTAAGACAGCAGGCTCAGGGATCAGTGCATTGGTGGCCGGGGCCTGGCCTCAGTGTTCACGGTGACCGTGTGCAGGATCCGTTCTGCACTTGGAGGAGATAATGCTCACCCTAGCGTTGCTGGCCCGTGACTCCACCTCTGTGTGACGTCACGACGGCAACGTGCGGACGCAAAAGGCAGGGGAGGTCGGGAGCAAGTCAGGAGGAGGAGGAAGTAAGTCTTTGAACTCCTTCACTATGCGGCGCCAGCAATGCCGCTCACATTGTGAAGGATCGGATCGGACAAGGGGCAAAAAAAATATTTAGCATATTGTGTAACTATCACTAAACAAACAAGGCATTTTGCCGCCCTATTGGCAAGTGCCGCCCTAGGCAAATGCCTTGTTTGCCTTGTGATAGATACACCCCTGGTAATGACATGAGATGGCACCACTGGAAAATTTGTGGTTTTATAGCTAGTACTAGCACTAATGCTACTTACATATTCAATATATTTTGTGTCAAATGGCAACCACAGAGCTATTATATTTCTGATGTCATCTCTGTATGTTCCTTGAGGTTCCGAAATCCCATTTTCTCTTTGTACTGCTGCTCATCCCCTCTTCAATGCATAGCTATATTGTGTTGTTATTATTATAGAAACCATTATAATGTAGCATGTGGCTAACTGACTGACTGCCTGTACAAGATCCACTTACAGTCAAAGGATGGAAGTCATAACTGAAAAAGACATGACATAACTGCAATTCCAGACAAACCTTGGCTCATATGATTATGTTTGGAAATTGATTTTCGGGGGGATATCAGCAGAGGATATACCCATTGTCCAGGATATTTGGCACAAGTAGGGAAATGCAACATCCCTCAAATTTCAGTTCAGGGGGCCTATCTGTTGCTAAGAGAAGGTGATCTGGATAACAAGCTCCTTCAGAAGGAAGTCCAAAGGATTTTCTAAATGCAAACTGTGAAATGCAAACTTGGCAAGTCCCCACCACTTGGCTGGACCTGTAAAGGGAAGCTTACTTAACTGCTTCTGGATATTGGCACCGCACAACTTCTATTCCTGGCCTGTGATGCCCCACTAGGGTCCCTCGCTGAAAACATCTGGTTTGACATGGTTGCAGTCAATCACTGGCCATGGCGGTGACCGTCTCGCCTTATGTCATGACAAATAGTCGCATAATTCAAGGAGATTCGATCACTGACACATAGAAACATAGAAACATAGAATGTGTCGGCAGATAAGAACCATTTGGCCCATCTAGTCTGCCCAATATACTGAATACTATGGATAGCCCCCGGCCCTATCTTATATGAAGGATGGCCTTATGCCTATCCCATGCATGCTTAAACCCCCTTACTGTATTTGCAGCTACCACTTCTGCAGGAAGGCTATTCCATGCATCCACTACTCTCTCAGTAAAGTAATACTTCCTTATATTACTTTTAAACCTTTGCCCTCCTCATTGACTGGCTGCAGCCACGTCAAATCAGATGTTTGCATCAAAGGAGCTTAGGGAAGAATCACAGGCTGGGAGGAGAAGAAGCCGGAGCTAGCACTGGGAGGCAGGTAAGTAAGCTCCCCTTTAAGCATTGATTTTGGATAGCACTGTTATATCTGCTGCTGTGAGATATTCAAATCTCTTTTCTTTGGCTTTCTAAAATACTCTCTTTCTTTCTCATAGTTAACCAAAATAAATCTCATAATCCAAATATTTTGAAAAGTTTAGGGCGAATTCTGTATTAACTCTATGATACACCACTGTCTTGGCACATGGTGATCAATAGCACCTCATATGATTAAGAGTTAATCGTGGGCATATATTAGGGTAGTCACTTTCATAACCTCAAAAAGGACTACAACACCGCCCCCCCCCCCAAAAGAAAGACATCATACCCAGGAAAGTGAGGCACCATACAAATGGGGAAACCCTAATCTATATAAAAGCATCAGCCAAGGTAAACTAGAAATCTATGATATAATTTATTTTTAGTCATAAAACTTGGCTCTTTCTTGTGAATCTTTGCGATATTTACTATACACCCTTCTGCAAGGTTCACACACATCTGAAGTTCTACTTTGACGTTACTGCCTGAAGAAAATGTCAAAAAATTTTCTCTATGCTGTGCTCATCAGTGAAGAAACATGCTCTGTATCAGCACTGCTGCATGGAATGGAGAATTATATTAACTCTAAACTTTAATTCTTGAGGGACACCTCAACCTTGGCAAACAACTTAAGATATCTCTCCTTGCTGTTGCAGTTAACTAACTGCCTCTGAAGAACTGAGAAATGTCTCTGCATCGGAATATCCTTTGTGAGGTCCATCCATAACAATGTCTTGTAGATAACAGGCCTGGACTGCTTCACGAAATTCTTCAAATGGCACAAAACTTCTAAGGTTTAGATTAGATACTTGGCAGTGAAAGCACCTTTCAGAGAAATCATCTGTCATTTAAGTATTTTCTTGACCTTTCACGGAAAAGAATGAAGTCAACTTCACAGCATTTCTAGCTAGATCTAGAGTAAGCTGTTTCAGCCTGGTGTTCATAAAAAAGCCAAAAAAGTGATCCCTAAGGGTCCATGCACACGTCTGCAAAATGGGTCCGCATCCATTCCGCAATTTTGCGGAACAGGTGCGGACCCATTAATTTTCAATGGGGCCAGAATGGAATTGCGGACAAAAAAAGGCATTTTCTATGAGAGTGCCAGCGATGTGCGGTCCGCAAAATGCGGAGCACACATTGCCGGTGTTTGTGTTTTGCGGATCCGCAATTTGCAGATCCGCAAAACACATACGGATGTGTGAATGGACCCTAAGTCTTCTCTCAAGTTTACCTTTGAGTTCTGTCATTAGCTTATATACTGAGGTGATACAAAATGATCTGGCCTGCAGTGCCTCAATACAGTCAGAACAATTTCAAAGCATGGCTGAGGAACAAAAAATAAGTCTCTGACACATCACAGGTGTTCTCTCCAGAGCATGCCTGCAAAAATGTTGGGGCATTCCTCCTTACCTAAACTCCTCACCTCTCTAAATCCCACCACTCTGCCCCTCTATGTACCACCACTCTACCCCCTGTGTGTCACCACTCTGCCCCTCAATGTACTACCATTCTGCCCACTCTTCCTTCAGACCTCTACTTGCAAGACCTATCTATTCTATATTACCTGCTGTGTGCAGGCTGCTGCTTCTCTCACCCTCAATTACTGGAGTGACAATCCGCTCTGTGACTGGCTGAGTATGATGATGCAAGCTATTCACTCACTCCTGGATTGGGTTATAAAAAAAACACAGCCAGTCACAGAGTGGAATGTATTAACTCACTGAACTTGAGTGCCTCAGTCAGTGCTGTGGCACTGGCGCATGCTGGGTGCCCTGCACCATAAAGAAGGAGAACTCACAACTGTTTGTCCAGGCCTTACATCAGATTAAGGACTGGGAGCTGAGAGACTGGACTGTCCAGCCTAATGTCGGACGTTAGGCCACCCTAGCATATATTGATCTTCAAACTATGCCCGATAGGGTTCCCTACAATCTTCTTGTAGTTGCCTCAATGAGGGATATAGCTGCACAGTCCAAGATGCTTTCATATGTCTTACAGTCAATACCGTGTGTGATGGCAATACATGGTGGGGGTGAGTGGCCATTTTACATATATATGGCCATATAACCTCGGGTGCTAGTCATGTGTAGAGACACGCCTTCCTCCGTGATTGGATCACCGTTAGTTGGCCATATTCCACAGGGTGGGGCTTGACCTGTGAAACTTCAGGAGATATGGTGGCCAGATACGACCACAATAGCTCCACACATCATCAGCTGTGTCTAACTTTGTGTATCTATAGATACTATGTTAGTACCAGATAAGACATTCTACATGCTGGAAGTGAAGAGATGTACAGAGCAGAGCAGTAGACAGCTGAGCATAGCGTATCTAGGGAAAGTCGTAATAACCTAGCAGAGTGCAGCCAGCAATCTTTTTACCCTGCTAATACCAGACTATTCAGCAAATTGGAGACACCTATTGCTTATCAGTAGGGGATTCATTTGTAGTTGAGGAAAGCAGAATGATATGTACATGAGATGTGAATGGGGGGATAATCTGTGGTGCAAATTTACCCTTGCTGATGGATAGTTCCCTTGCAATACTGCATTCTGTGTGAAACAGCATAGCAAACTGTAGCAAGTACCTTTGAGGCAGACAATTTGTTATCTAGCCCAATTCATCAGCACCTCAGTACAGATTATTGATAACATTTAAATAGCAATTCCTTGGTGTGAGCCATGCAGTTTTTTAAGATACTTACTGCAGAGCTGCTCCCAGTCACTGGGCTGTGTGGTTTAGGTATCTGTTTCTGATGCTGTAGCAGTCAGTGATGGCTAACCTCCGGCACTCCAGCTGTGGTGAAACTATAACTCCCAGCATGCTCCATTCATTTCTACGGAGTTCTGAGAACAACCAAGGAAGTTAGCACTTTGGGAGTAGTTTTACCACAGCTGGAGTCTCGGAGGTTAGCCATTACAGTTGTAGCTACTGCAAAACAGCTGATGACATGGGTCCTAAGGATAGGTCAACAATACCTCCGTCCGGGAAAACCTCTTTTATGAATAGTCATATAAATATCTCCAATTAAAACACATTTTGGAAAGCTTTAGGAGTTGGACGAGGAATGGGTGGTGTAAGTGGTCGCCTAGGGTGCTATTGAGGCGGGGATCTCAATTTATAGATTTATAAACCAAATGTTCTGCCTCAAAATTTTTACCAGTCAGTGTTTCCTTTTATAAATAAGGATGCTAATGATCTCTAGAGCCATATAGCCCGCTATGTAAGTACAGGGAGTGCAGAATTATTAGGCAAGTTGTATTTTTGAGGATTAATTTTATTATTGAACAACAACCATGTTCTCAATGAACCCAAAAAACTCATTAATATCAAAGCTGAATATTTTTGGAAGTAGTTTTTAGTTTGTTTTTAGTTTTAGCTATTTTAGGGGGATATCTGTGTGTGCAGGTGACTATTACTGTGCATAATTATTAGGCAACTTAACAAAAAACAAATATATACCCATTTCAATTATTTATTTTTACCAGTGAAACCAATATAACATCTCAACATTCACAAATACACATTTCTGACATTCAAAAACAAAACAAAAACAAATCAGTGACCAATATAGACACCTTTCTTTGCAAGGACACTCAAAAGCCTGCCATCCATGGATTCTGTCAGTGTTTTGATCTGTTCACCATCAACATTGCGTGCAGCAGCAACCACAGCCTCCCAGACACTGTTCAGAGAGGTGTACTGTTTTCCCTCCTTGTAAATCTCACATTTGATGATGGACCACAGGTTCTCAATGGGGTTCAGATCAGGTGAACAACGAGGCCATGTCATTAGATTTTCTTCTTTTATACCCTTTCTTGCCAGCCACGCTGTGGAGTACTTGGACGCGTGTGATGGAGCATTGTCCTGCATGAAAATCATGTTTTTCTTGAAGGATGCAGACTTCTTCCTGTACCACTGCTTGAAGAAGGTGTCTTCCAGAAACTGGCAGTAGGACTGGGAGTTGAGCTTGACTCCATCCTCAACCCGAAAAGGCCCCACAAGCTCATCTTTGATGATACCAGCCCAAACCAGTACTCCACCTCCACCTTGCTGGCGTCTGAGTCGGACTGGAGCTCTCTGCCCTCTACCAATCCAGCCACGGGCCCATCCATCTGGCCCATCAAGACTCACTCTCATTTCATCAGTCCATAAAACCTTAGAAAAATCAGTCTTGAGATATTTCTTGGCCCAGTCTTGACGTTTCAGCTTGTGTGTCTTGTTCAGTGGTGGTCGTCTTTCAGCCTTTCTTACCTTGGCCATGTCTCTGAGTATTGAACACCTTGTGCTTTTGGGCACTCCAGTGATGTTGCAGCTCTGAAATATGGCCAAACTGGTGGCAAGTGGCATCTTGGCAGCTGCACGCTTGACTTTTCTCAGTTCATGGGCAGTTATTTTGCGCCTTGGTTTTTCCACACGCTTCTTGCGACCCTGTTGACTATTTTGAATGAAACGCTTGATTGTTCGATGATCACGCTTCAGAAGCTTTGCAATTTTAAGAGTGCTGCATCCCTCTGCAAGATATCTCACTATTTTTGACTTTTCTGAGCCTGTCAAGTCCTTCTTTTGACCCATTTTGCCAAAGGAAAGGAAGTTGCCTAATAATTATGCACACCTAATATAGGGTGTTGATGTCATTAGACCACACCCCTTCTCATTACAGAGATGCACATCACCTAATATGCTTAATTGGTAGTAGGCTTTCGAGCCTATACAGCTTGGAGTAAGACAACATGCATAAAGAGGATGATGTGGTCAAAATACTCATTTGCCTAATAATTCTGCACTCCCTGTAAAGTAAGCTACAGTATATTACATGCTTTCTTCACCATATTACTTAAAAATGACTTACCACTAGTGTTGAGCGCAAATATTCGAATAGCGAATTTTTATCTCGAATATCGCAACTTCGAGAATTCGCGAATGTTTAGAATATAGTGCTATATATTCATTATAGCGAATATTCGTCATTTTTTCCCTTCTGAACACATGATTCCTCCCTGCTTCTTGCTTGTGGTCCAATGAGTCATTGGCCCACAAGCAACTTAAGCAGGGAGGAATCATGACTTTAGATGGAAAAAATGACGAATATTCTAAAAAACAAATATATAGCACTATATCGAATATATTAGTTTTTTAGAATATGCGTCTTTTTTTTTCAATCTGTAAAGTTATTCCACTTCGGCATACTCCTCCCTGACAAGCGTCCCTGTCACCATGGGAACGCCTGGGGGTTAGAATATACCATCGGATATCATAACTTCAGATGGAAAAAAATGATGAATATTCTAAAAAACAAATATATAGCACTATATTCTATAGTGCTATATATTAGTTTTTGACCCATGCCTGTATTGATCGCGTAATATTTGCATATTACGCGATTATTACCTTGCTGATTTTTCTATAAAAAAAAAAGTAGAATATAGCGAATATTCAAATTCGCAAATATTCGACGAATATTCTACTAAATATTCGCTAAATATCGCGAATACGAATATGTCCCTGCCGCTCATCACTACTTACCACCACGAAATTCAGTACAATCTGCAGACAGCATGTTATAGTGCAGGAGTTGAGCAGATTGATATATCGTTTTGTGGGAAAAGATTCAGTAAAACTTGCAATTTATACATTTATATCACTACTATTTCTGATTTCATTGTTCATGGTGGAGGTCTTGTCAGTGGCTGACAGCTATCTATGTATACATACTTAAGGTTCATTTACATGCACCAAGCAGCAGCAGATTGTCAGGAAGCAGAGATGTGTGAAGTTCACTAATATTAGATTCGGCTACTTCGCCGAATTTTACCCAAAGTTTTTTCTTTGTGATGAATTACTTAGTCATGAAGTGTATTTCTTGAAGATCTTGTGCTGCGTGATTGCCTCATCACATTGGCCGGCGTAGTGACGTCATACGTCTTCGCGCATGAGATTTCACTTGGGATCTTCAAGCAAGATGGCTGCGGTGGCCTCTTCGTGCTCAAATGGATGAGGCAAGTATTATTATTTTTATTTTTTTTACCACCATTTCAGGGAAAATGTATTAGTTTCCACGAAGCACTAGTAAATTTGGCTTTGCTGCGAATCAAAATCAATTCACTCAACACTAGATGTGTTCTTTCCCAACAGTTGGCTGCTCATTCAATGGAGGAGGCCACTACATTTACATGTAGCGATGACCTCCACAGTATGAGAACGACTAGTCGCCATTTCGATCACTCGTCCTCATACAGCTTCATTGTTTATGGTCAGAAGATCATGCTGTCTAAACAGAAGTGATAATTTGAGTGCTGCATGAACTACAGGATCACCTAATGAACGAGCGTTTTGTTTTCACTTTTAGACAGGTAGATTGTAAGGAATGAGCTTTCACAGGAATGTTCGGTCACAATTATCTGCCCAATAATCTGCATGTATAAATCCACCTTTACACAGCTATCAGTGACTGACAGATATCTATGTATACACACTTACACAGAGAACGCTATCAATCACTGATAACACCTCCCCATGTACAACTATCAGTGACTGACAGCTATCTATGTATACACACTTACATAGAGAATGGTATCACTACTAACACCATCCCTGTGTACAGCTATCAGTGACTGATAGATATCTATGTATACACACTTGTTAGCCTAGCGGTCCGTGCCGGCGCTGCTGCCCCTAACCGCGGGCAATGACGCCAGGCTCCCTCTTTCCCTGCCGTCATGCGCCGTGCTGACAAGCGCGGGCAGCAGGTAGCTTAACTATGGTATCTGTGTTCCATGCCAGAGTTTCCTTTCTGCTGGAGACTTGTACTGGTGTTTGAAGCTTGCATAGGTGTGTCTCTCTCCACCTATGAAGCAGCACATACACACCCTCTGTCTCACCAGCCTATGGCTGGATTGCAGGAGGTATTTAAAGGAGCTTCCTACCACAGGAAGATGCCTGAGCAACTCATGGTCTCTAGCTTGTCTAGCTTCATGTGCAAAGGTGTTTCTCTTATCTGCTTCACTGTGTATCGGACTCTGCTTATTGAACTCATGGATATTGCCTGTTTGCCACCTGCCTCTGACCTCGGATCTTGTTTATGGACTTTGCCTGTTTGCCGCCTGACTCTGACCTCGGATATCGTTTATGGACTTTGTTTGTTTGCCGCCTGCATCTGACCTTGGACTTTGTTTACTGACCTTTATTAATCGCTGCCTGTCGAGACCCGGATCCTCCTGGCCACACACGTCCCCTTGGTGCTTGCACCTGGTACTCTGACCCCATGGTCAGCTGCCATTGACTCGGGGACTGGAGTGGCACCTGGCAACTACCCAAACGTCTCAAGCCTATCCTCACCATCAGAGGCTCTAGTGAAGACCAGGTAGTTGCTTAGTTACGCCCCTCGAGAGTACAGCCAGTCAGTGGCGCAGTGGGTCCACACCCACTTGCATTACAACACTTACGCATTACAACACTTATATGTATACATACTTACACAGAGAATGCTATCAATCACTGATAATACCTCCCTGTATACAGCTGTCAGTGACTGATAGCTATCTATGTATATCAATCACTGATAACACCTCCCCTGTGTACAGCTATCAGTGACTGACAGTTATCTATGTATGCACACTTACACAGAGAATGCTATCAATCATTGATAATACCTCTCCCATGTACAACTATCAATGACGGACAGATATTTATGTATACACACTTACACAGAGAATGCTATCAATCACTGAAAACACCTTCCCCATGCACAGCTATCAATGATGACAACTATCTCTGTATACACACTTACACAGAGAATGCTATCAATCACTGAAAACACCTTCCCCATGCACAGCTATCAGTGACTGACAGCTATCTATGTATACACACTTACACAGAGAATGTGATCAATCACTGATAACGTCTTGGCTGTGTACAGTTATCAGTGATAAACAGATATCTATGTATATACACTTAGGGCTCATTCACATGACTGCACCATGTCTGCAAATTGCGGATCTGCAAAACACAGATGCAGCCTGTGTTCAACAAGCCTATAGGAAATGCTCTATATTTTTTGCGAGGCCGCAGAACAATGTACTGTCCGTATCTTTTGAATCCCCATTGAAATGAATGGGTCCTCACCTGTTCCGCAAAATTGTGGAACGGATGCAGATCCATACATACGGGCGTATGAATGAGCGCTTACACAGAGAATACTATCAATCACTGATAACACCTACCTTGTGTACAACTATCAGTGACTGGCAGCTATCTATGTATACACACTTACACAGCGAATGCTATCAGTCACTGCAAACACCTCCACAGTGTACAGCTAAAGTCAGAAAGAGCAGAGGTTTAAATATATAAATTTCAAGTTTTACTGATTCTTTTGCAACAAAACTATATATAAGTCTGCTCTGCTCCTCCCCTCTATAAAATGCTGCCTTGCATTGCGTTGTGACAGGTGCCCTTTAAATCAAGAGAAAGGCAAAAAAGAAAAAGAAGCATATACATTTGCTGCAATGACATCAAGCTCACTGACCCCATGAGATGCTATAGAAAGGCGATGGATGAGAAGCCAGGCATTACAATGTAGAACAATGGCTAGGGATTACAGATCAGGTTGATGGGTTGCGATGTCAAAGGAGTGAAAAAAGAACAAGCTCAGTTATATCATATTTTCATAGCTTACACTGCATTTTAAAATTCCTTTATAGTCTGCACAAATTCTTACAGTGACGTGAGCTGCATCTGTATTTTGCAAGGTAACATTATGTATAAAATGAGTTAGTGGCAGACCGTAAAATAGGGAAAATGCTGGATATTTGTAAGATGCATATAGTAACAAATACTTTTACTAATGTCTACTAGTTTTGCTATGAAAGGGCTAAGATATTGGCAATAATTGATATGGTAAATGCTTTTAGCTGACACTGATTGACAAGTCCACTCACTAGCAGGAACATGGGAGAGCCTGCTGAAGTCACCCCCAGAGAAGCAATTAGCCTGAGTAGCTTATCTCTGCCAGCTTTTCACACGTCCAGCACATTGGATGTATTCCATCCTGGTGGGGTGTTTGAATTTTTCTGTCGTGCAATATGGACTACTCAATATATAAAGTCGTGAAGCTCCACAAAAGTTTTGGATCAGTTAAACATATTTGTACTTATAAACTGAATCCATGATATTGGTTTGAACAGAGCCAAAGTTGATCACTAATGCATTCGATATTCCCAGCATTAGAAATAGTATTTGTTCTCCATTCTGTATATATACTATAAGGGATTGCAAATCATATTGCTTTACAATTTCTATTATAGAAAAATGATGGCAAAACATATGGTCCATCTAGTCTGCTCTAATAGCATTTCCTTTTAATTTGTTTCTTAGGATAGAGATAGGTTTATCCCAGGAATGTATAAATTCACTTATGCTAGTATAATGTCAGCAGGTAGGGATGGACACAGACAGTGAGCCCTAACTAGAACCCTGCCCAGTTTCCCTGCCTACTTGCATTGCAAGCTCTTAGTAGCAAGTCTGCAACTGGTTGACGTTCCCTACTCTGCTAAGGTGCGAGACAAACAACACCAAGTGACAAAAACAAGACACATAGACATAGTCATACTGAAATGGGTCCGAACAAGGAGGACAACAATGTACCAAATTGAGAGACAGAGTAGTCAAATAGCCAAGCCGAGATTAGAACCAGACGGGAAACTCAGTACCAATACGTTAGACAGAAAGTCAAAAGGACAAACCGAGGTCAAAACACTAGTAATCCAAAATATGCAACCAGGAACACAGCTAGTGAGTCAGAGACTATCACTGGCCCTGGTTTAAGGCCAGGAAGGGGTTTAAATAGAGCACCGAGTCCCAGGACCAGAACCTGATAGGTCATGACTCGGCACTTCATTAGTCAGAAACACTAGCACAAAGTAATAGAGCAGCTGAGCAATCAGCCCACTGCCAGTCTCCTCCAGCACATGCCAGCTGTGGGGAGAAAGAGCATTGCATCCTGTTGCTATGGACGCCATTGTGTCACCAGGGGGATGTGGCTTAGCAGGGCTTCTCTTCCAGCTCCAAAGCTGGAGATCTTGCCACTGGAGCCTGGACAGGTACATTTGTGACAGCCAGTCTGTAATATCCCCTGTGCAATGCTCACGCATCATTTAGCAGTCCGTGTGCCTAAACGGAAATCTAGGCTAATCCCTAGCTTGCGTAGATTTCAGTCTTTTCTTATGCCAGAAAACTGGTATAAAAAAGATAAATATGCCGGGAAATGATAAATTCCCCCCATGCTATTTAATAAGAATAAAAAAGTATGCAAAGATATTATTACACTACATAATTTCTTTATCAGCTCTTTATGTTGCATTTTATCAAATACTTGGGTGATATACAGATTTCAATTCAACACTTTTGAGACATACAGTAGTCAATTAAATCACTGAGATTAGTTTGGTATAATCTGCCTTCAGTAAAGCCCTGACTTGCCCTCAGTTGCCTATCACAACTTACATACAGTATATCTATCTGCACAATGAAAATAGAATTTAATGGGAGCAAGATATAGAGCAGAAGGAGCTGAGCAGATCGATATATAGTTTTGTGGGAAAATATTGAGTGATAATTGTGTATGCACAAGCTGTCAATCACTGAAAAGACCTCTCATATGCCTGTTGAGCTCAGAAAGAGCAGGGATTTAAATTCAGTATAAATGACAAGTTTTGCTGCATACTGTATCCCCTTATAACACATTATATCAATCTGCTCAGCTCCTCCTGCTCCATAGCATCCTGTGTATAGATAACCACGCATTTCATGATGACAACCACATTGCAGACATCCCTCACTAGGTAATTTTTCTCTAGTTTCAAATGGACATTTCATTTTATTTCAGCTCACCCATAATGTTTGCCAAGCTAATGATGTAGGCAATTTGAAATGACATTCTCTGCTAGTCATTGATATGAAACTTCAAGATTACAATTGACAAATTTCTCATAGTTTATCATGTACGCTATGATAAGGCTAATGCCTATGTCAAAACCACTAGGAGAATAAAACACATTAAAATACAACATGTTGGGCCAAATAAAACATTTAGCTCTGCTAAATTAGGAAATTAATATCTGCTGCATTTCCACATGAATGCAGAAATGAAATGCATGCACACAGGTCCCCACATGAAATAAAAGTTCAGAATAAATGCCTTTTGCCAGTTTGCCAATAAATATACATATGACTACAGGGTGGGCCATTTATATGGATACACCTTAATAAAATGGGAATGGTTGGTGATATTAACTTCCTGTTTGTGGCACATTAGTATATGTGAGGGGGGAAACTTTTCAAGATTAGTGGTGACCATGGCGGCCATTTTGAAGTCAGCCATTTTGAATCCAACTTTTGTTTTTTCAATAGGAAGAGGGTCATGTGACACATCAAACCTATTAGGAATTTCACAAGAAAAACAATGGTGTGCTTGGTTTAACATAATAACTTTATTCTTTCATCAGTTATTTACAAGTTTCTGACCACTTATAAAATGTGTTCAATGTGCTGCCCATTGTGTTGGATTGTCAATGCAACCCTCTTCTCCCACTCTTCACACACTGATAGCAACACCACAGGAGAAATGCTAGCACAGGTTTCCAGTATCCGTAGTTTCAGGTGCTGCACATCTCGTATCTTCACAGCATAGACGATTGCCTTCAGATGATACGAGATGTGCAGCACCTGGAACTATGGATACTGGAAGCCTGTGCTAGCATTTCTCCTGCGGTGTTGCTATCAGTGTGTGAACAGTGGGAGAAGAGGGTTGCATTGACAATCCAACACAATGGGCAGCACATTGAACACATTTTATAAGTGGTCAGAAACTTGTAAATAACTCATGAAAGAATAAAGTTACATTAAAACCAAGCACACCATTGTTTTTCTTGTGAAATTCCCAATAAGTTTGATGTGTCACATGACCCTCTTCCTATTGAAAAAACTAAAGTTGGATTCAAAATGGCCGACTTCAAAATGGCCGCCATGGTCACCACCCATCTTGAAAAGTTTCCCCCCTCACATATACAAATGTGCCACAAACAGGAAGTCAATATCACCAACCACTCCCATTTTATTAAGGTGTATCCATATAAATGGCCCACCCTGTACATTATAAGGAACCATTCACTAGCAGGTAGGTTATACACAGGACTTTTGGGAAAAATGCCATGTTTTTCATTGGGTTTTTTTGCATTTTTTTCATGGTCAAAAATGATTTTTTATATCAAACACCACATACAATTTTTTTGTTTTATGTTTTGGTGTCTTTTTTCTGTGTGGTGTTTTTTTTTTTAATGCAGCATGTTCTGCATATATACTTTTTGGGTGTGTTTCCCATAGATGTCTCTATAGGACTGGAAACACACACATACACACACAAAAAGAAAGTACAAAATGATACTGAATAAAAAAAAAAAGCTAAAAAAAATAAGAAAAACGTGATATATTAAAAAAAACATAGCGTTTAAAATGTGTTCTATAAAGTCAGTTAAAACATCAGAAAAAAAAACTGTAACAGAGTGTAAATGATCCCTTATTGGGTTTAATCTAACATATATGACAGGGGTTGGCAACCTCCGGCACTCCAGGTGTTGTGAAACTACAACTTCCGCCCTGCATAGTTCTTTAGCTGTTCTTCGGACTTCCACAAAAGTGAAAGGAGCATGCTGGGAGTTGTAGTTTCACAACAGTTGGAGTGCCAGATGCTGATTCCTGATATAAAATCTCTTCTTTCAAGGCTCCAGTAGTTGAAGTCACAATAAAACAAAAGTTACACCCTGTGAAGTCAGTGCTTATGAAGAATCTTTTTCATTTGCCTTATCACCGTAAACTTATAAGATTCACTGGGGCTTTCCCTGAGAAAGCAAACCATACAATAGAACATATTTCTTAGCATGTCAAGGTGAAAACCAGCAACAACTAGAGGACAAAACATTCATGAAATCCCAGCAACAGCAGTGTAGCCATGTGGCAATCTCTATGGAACTGTCTTGACGGCATGTATCAGCGTCCAAGACCAGCTGCTGCGGCTGGAGCTCTGTTGTCTGACACTCCCACATGCCATTAATATAAGTTAGTGGTACAATGTGGTGAAAAACATCATAAACAAGTGAAAAGAAGACTGAAACTACTGAAAAGAAGATTTTTGTACCAGCTTTATAATTCCAAATGCATACGGTAGAATGCAACTACATTCACACTGCACTCAAGATTAACATTCAGCGAGACCATTTCAAATGGTACAACCAGGCATATACCGCATAGGAACATTTTTTGTACAGGTCTGTTAAAAAGTTTTGATTTCAAATATAATTCACATTTTGGGGTTGTGACCAGATTTCGGCATTAATTTGGTCATTTGGTCAAAATATACCAAGCAAAGAATGAGACTAGTGTTGCTCGAGCACCAAAGTGCTCGGGTGCTCGAGTAGAACACTTTGGGATGCTCTGGTGCTCTACAGAGAACCCGAGCACAATGGAAGTCAATGGGAGAACCCGAGCATTAAACCAGGCACCCCCTGCTTTGAAGAGGGGAGGGTGTCTGGTTCACAGAAAAAGGTCAGAAATTGATGGAAACACCACTGGAATGGTTCGGGAACAGCATTGGGAGGATGTCTGGATGCATCTTGGACTCCAAGGTCGCTGCTGGGAACGATGTTGTCCGAGTAGTACGCCACTATTACAGACTGACAATAATACGCACAAAACCGAAGATAAAATAGATTTTAAAGAAAAGTAGATTTATTTGACAATACTAAAACTCTTAACTAAGGCTACATTCACACAACCAAGCCGTGTTTTGTGGTCCACAATTTGCGCAACGAAACGGGCAGCTCATTATAGAAATGCCTATTCTTGTCCGCAAAATGGACAAGAATAGGACATGTTGTATTACTTTTGCAGGGCCACGGAACGTAGCAATGGATGCGGCCCCATTGAAGTGAGCTGATGTCATCTGGTTTCTAATTAAGTCGCCCAATGGACATGATCAGAGTAATACAACTTTTATTCCCCCGCAGTCTAAACAGAGAACATTGTATTGCGGTGGAATAAAAGTTGTATTACTCTGATTTCTCCGTTCCGTTGCCCTGCAACAACCAATGTTAGATAGGTGGAGGTCCCACCTCTTGGACTCGCACCTATCTCTAGAATGGGGTCCCGAAAGGGACCGAGAGCAAACTGCAAAAGCTTGGCCCTCAATCTACTTCTGGCTTGGCTATTTTCAGAACTCCCATAGAGCGCAGTCCACTCTCGTACGTTTTGGGGGCTTGAGCTAGAGACAGTTGGTGGTACCAGAAGAAGGACCAGCACCTTTCTTGCATTGGTGGCATAGCTTAGCAATATGCCACCAATGTCTCAGATGACACAACCCCTATTACCTCTATAACACATTGTAGCTGTGGCCAAATAATACCTCTGCAATACACATCGCAGACTGTCAGCGGCCTGCCATGCTGCCGTTGTCATGTGTATATGATAATGACCGCATAGCGGTCTATGATGTTTCTTGGAGAGGGATGAGCTGGCATTATCATTATAATGCAGCAGCCAAGTGTGAAGTGAGGCTGGAAACTGGCAGCCCTCTACACAGTAAAATCAATCTGCCCACTGGGAATCTTCCTGGCGGGTTACATTGCCAATCTCTGCCTTCTGAATGGTAAAATAGTGATTTGTCCAAAATGAATTGCAAATGTTTGAGATTCACTAAAATCCAAATATTTGGGGAAATCTGTAACAAATTTGATGTGTTTACAAAACATTCGCACATTTTTGCTTTTAACCCTATTTTCTAGCATATATGATGAGGTTATATTCATGATACTATGAAAAAATCTTGCCCAATAATAAGGTAATTCAAAGTTGTACAGAGTGACCTTTTCTCTCATAGAAAAGAGGTTACTTCTTATGTCTTATTTGCAGATATTAAGACTAGAAAACAATTAAAGATCAATCAATAATCTTCAATGTTTGGGATAAGTATTAGATTATTCTACAAGCTTTACTTCTAGGGATGACAATGCTGCTACCGGCTATGCAGCAGTGCAAGGAGTACAACAGAGCATTAGGTACGCCTTATGCATCCGTATAATCTCTATACACCCGTTTTGCCGCTTACATGAGGCTGTAGGTTGGGAATCGGGATTACATGGGCTGTTGGACTTTTCAATCTTATCAAGCTGTAACTGTCAGCGCAGTTTTTGTGGTTAAAATTGGAAAATGGTGCTACAAAAATATTCAAGTAGATCTGCCTTATGTTTTATCTAATCACTGAAGGGGAAGATTTTCAAATTAAATTGCCTCTGAAACAATAATGCCTACCCCAAAAGACACAGGATAATACAGTACATTAAAGGGATTCTATCACCTCGTTTTAGCCTATGGAGCTGCGGACGTGCATGGCTAGATTGCCGCTAACATGTCCGCAATATACCTGTCCCATGAAGCTGAGTCCTTTTATTGTGTTTAAAAAAAGATTTTATAGATATTTAAATAAGCCTGGTAAGGAGCCCAAGGGGCTGTACTAACCTTCTTGGAGCCCAGCCACGCCCCCTGTGAAGGAGCCCAGCACCGCCTGCGTCCTCCGAATCTCCTCCTTTCTTCACAGTTAGATCGCCGTAATCTCGCGATGCGCGAGCTCGCGCATGTGCAGTTCCTTCCCTGAGGCTGATGCCAGCACAGGGAAGGAACACTATACCGGCACTGCGCATGGCGAGATTATGGGCTCCTTCACAAGGGGGGTGGCTGGGCTCCAAGAAGGTTAGTACAGCCCCTTTGGGCTCCTTACCATGCTAATTTACATATCTATAAAATCATTTTTTAAACACAATAAAAGGACACCGCACTATGGGACAGGCATATTGCGGACATGCTAGCGGCGATCTAGCCGTGCATGTCCATAGCTCTATTAGCTAAAACGAGGTGACAGGATCCCTTTAACCACCTCAGCCCCCAGTGCTTAAACACCCTGAAAGACCAGGCCACTTTTTACACTTCTGCACTACGCTACTTTCACCGTTTATTGCTCGGTCATGCAACTTACCACCCAAATGAATTTTACCTCCTTTTCTTCTCACTAATAGAGCTTTCATTTGGTGGTATTTCATTGCTGCTGACATTTTTACTTTTTTTGTTATTAATCGAAATTTAACGATTTTTTTGCAAAAAAATGACATTTTTCACTTTCAGTTGTAAAATTTTGCAAAAAAAACGAGATCCATATAGAAATTTTGCTCTAAATTTATTGTTCTACATGTCTTTGATAAAAAAAAAATGTTTGGGTAAAAAAAAAAATGGTTTGGGTAAAAGTTATAGCGTTTACAAACTATGGTACAAAAATGTGAATTTCCGCTTTTTGAAGCAGCTCTGACTTTCTGAGCACCTGTCATGTTTCCTGAGGTTCTACAATGGCCAGACAGTACAAACACCCCACAAATGACCCCATTTCGGAAAGTACACACCCTAAGGTATTCGCTGATGGGCATAGTGAGTTCATAGAACTTTTTATTTTTTGTCACAAGTTAGCGGAAAATGATGATTTTTTTTTTTTTTTTTTCTTACAAAGTCTCATATTCCACTAACTTGTGACAAAAAATAAAAACTTCTATGAACTCACTATGCCCATCACGAAATACCTTGGGGTCTCTTCTTTCCAAAATGGGGTCACTTGTGGGGTAGTTATACTGCCCTGGCATTTTAGGGGCCCAAATGTGTGGTAAGGAGTTTGAAATCAAATTCTGTAAAAAATGACCTGTGAAATCCGAAAGGTGCTCTTTGGAATATGGGCCCCTTTGCCCACCTAGGCTGCAAAAAAGTGTCACACATCTGGTATCTCCGTACTCAGGAGAAGGTGGGGAATGTGTTTTGGGGTGTCTTTTTACATATACCCATGCTGGGTGAGATAAATATCTTGGTCAAATGCCAACTTTGTATAAAAAAATGGGAAAAGTTGTCTTTTGCCAAGATATTTCTCTCACCCAGCATGGGTATATGTAAAATGACACCCCAAAACACATTCCCCACCTTCTCCTGAGTACGGCAATACCAGATGTGTGACACTTTTTTGCAGCCTAGGTGGGCAAAGGGGCCCATATTCCAAAGAGCACCTTTCGGATTTCACAGGTCATTTTTTACAGAATTAGATTTCAAACTCCTTACCACACATTTGGGCCCCTAGAATGCCAGGGCAGTATAACTACCCCACAAGTGACCCCATTTTGGAAAGAAGAGACCCCAAGGTATTCGCTGATGGGCATAGTGAGTTCATGGAAGTTTTTATTTTTTGTCACGTTAGTGGAATATGAGACTTTGTATGAAAAAAAAAAAAAAAAAATCAGCATTTTCCACTAACTTGTGACAAAAAATAAAAAATTCGAGGAACTCGCCATGCCACTCACGGAATACCTTGGGGTGTCTTCTTTCCAAAATGGGGTCACTTGTGGGGTAGTTATACTGCCCTGGCATTTTCCAGGGGCCCTAATGTGTGGTAAGTAGGTAAATGACCTGTGAAATCCTAAAGGTGCTCTTTGGAATGTGGGCCCCTTTGCCCACCTAGGCTGCAAAAAAGTGTCACACATGTGGTATCGCCGTATTCAGGAGAAGTTGGGGAATGTGTTTTGGGGTGTCATTTTACATATACCCTTGCTGGGTGAGAGAAATATCTTGGCAAAAGACAACTTTTCCCATTTTTTTATACAAAGTTGGCATTTGACCAAGATATTTCTCTCACCCAGCATGGGTATATGTAAAATGACACCCCAAAACACATTCCCCACCTTCTCCTGAGTACGGCGATACCAGATGTGTGACACTTTTTTGCAGCCTAGATGCGCAAAGGGGCCCAAATTCCTTTTAGGAGGGCATTTTTAGACATTTGGATACCAGACTTCTTCTCACGCTTTGGGGCCCTTAGAATGCCAGGGCAGTATAAATACCCCACATGTGACCCCATTTTGGAAAGAAGACACCCCAAGGTATTCAATGAGGGGCATGGCGAGTTCATAGAAATTTTTTTTTTTTTGGCACAAGTTAGCGGAAATTGATATTTTTAATTTTTTTCTCACAAAGTCTCCCGTTCCGCTAATTTGGGACAAAAATTTCAATGTTTCATGGACTCAATATGCCCCTCACGGAATACCTGGGGGTGTCTTCTTTCCGAAATGGGGTCACATGTGGGGTATTTATACTGCCCTGGCATTCTAGGGGCCCTAAAGCGTGAGAAGAAGTCTGGAATATAAATGTCTAAAAAATTTTACGCATTTGGTTTCCGTGAGGGGTATGGTGCGTTCATGTGAGATTTTATTTTTTGTTAGTGGAATATGAGACTTTGTAAGAAAAAAATAAAAAAATTCCGCTAACTTGGGCCAAAAAAATGTCTGAATGGAGCCTTACAGAGGGGTGATCAATGACAGGGGGGTGATCAATGACAGGGGGGTGATCAATGACAGGGGGGTGATCAGGGAGTCTATATGGGGTGATAACCACAGTCATTGATCACGCCCGTGTAAGGCTTCATTCAGACGTCCGTATGCGTTTTGCGGATCCGATCCATCTATCAGTGGATCCGTAAAAATCATGCGGACGTCTGAATGGAGCTTTACAGGGGGGTAATCAATGACAGGGGGGTAATCAATGACAGGGGGGTGATCAGGGAGTCTATATGGGGTGATCACCACAGTCATTGATCACGCCCCTGTAAGGCTTCATTCAGACGTCCGTATGCGTTTTGCTGATCCGATCCATCTATCAGTGCATCCGTAAAAATCATGCGGACATCTGAATGGAGCTTTACAGGGGGGTAATCAATGACAGGGGGGTGATCAGGGAGTCTATATGGGGTGATCACCACAGTCATTGATCACGCCCCTGTAAGGCTTCATTCAGACGTCCGGATGCGTTTTGCGGATCCGATCCATCTATCAGTGGATCCGTAAAAATCATGCGGACGTCTGAATGGAGCTTTACAGGGGGGTAATCAATGACAGGGGGGTAATCAATGACAGGGGGGTGATCAGGGAGTCTATATGGGGTGATCACTACAGTCATTGATCACGCCCCTGTAAGGCTTCATTCAGACGTCCGGATGCGTTTTGCGGATCCGATCCATCTATCAGTGCATCCGTAAAAATCATGCGGACATCTGAATGGAGCTTTACAGGGGGTTGATTAATGACAGGGGGGTGATCACCACAGTCATTGATCATGCCCCTGTAAGGCTTCATTCAGACGTCCGGATGCGTTTTGCGGATCGGATCCATCTATCAGTGCATCCGTAAAAATCATGCGGACATCTGAATGGCGCTTTACAGGGGGGTGATCAGGGAGTCTATATGGGGTGATCACCACAGTCATTGATCATGCCCCTGTAAGGCTTCATTCAGACGTCCGGATGCGTTTTGCGGATCGGATCCATCTATCAGTGCATCCGTAAAAATCATGCGGACATCTGAATGGAGCTTTACAGGGGGGTGATCAGGGAGTCTATATGGGGTGATCACCACAGTCATTGATCATGCCCCTGTAAGGCTTCATTCAGACGTCCGGATGCGTTTTGCTGATCCGATCCATCTATCAGTGGATCCGTAAAAATCATGCGGACGTCTGAATGGAGCTTTACAGGGGGGTAATCAATGACAGGGGGGTAATCAATGACAGGGGGGTGATCAGGGAGTCTATATGGGGTGATCACCACAGTCATTGATCACGCCCCTGTAAGGCTTCATTCAGACGTCCGGATGCGTTTTGCGGATCCGATCCATCTATCAGTGGATCCGTAAAAATCATGCGGACATCTGAATGGAGCTTTACAGGGGGGTGATCAATGACAGGGGGGTAATCAATGACAGGGGGGTGATCAGGGAGTCTATATGGGGTGATCAGGGGTGATCAGGGGCTAATAAGGGGTTAATAAGTGACGGGGGGGGTGTAGTGTAGTGTAGTGGTGCTTGGTGCTACTTTACTGAGCTACCTGTGTCCTCTGGTGGTCGATCCAAACAAAGGTGGACCACCATAGGACCAGGTAGCAGGTATATCAGACGCTGTTATCAAAACAGCGTCTAATATACCTGTTAGGGGTTAAAAAAAACACATCTCCAGCCTGCCAGCGAACGATCGCCGCTGGCAGGCTGGAGATCAACTCTCTTACCTTCCGTTCCTGTGAGCGCTAGTGATGTCGCGAACATAAAATTTTCAGTTCGCGAACAGCGAACGCGAACTTCCGCAAATGTTCGCGAACTGGCGAACCGGGCGAACCGCCATAGACTTCAATAGACAGGCGAATTTTAAAACCCACAGGGACTCTTTCTGGCCACAATAGTGATGAGAAAGTTGTTTCAAGGGGTCTAACACCTGGACTGTGGCATGCCGGAGGGGGATCTATGGCAAAACTCCCATGGAAAATTACGTAGTGGACGCAGAGTCGGGTTTTAATCCATAAAGGGCATAAATCAACTAACATTCCTAAATTGTTTGGAATAACGTGCTTTAAAACATCCAGTGTGTGTATACGATTGGCACTGGCAGTGGGCACACTACAGTCAGTAGAAGCGGGCCTGACACACACTGGCAGCAGGCAAGCAACTGAAATTACACTAAAGTGTAAAAATTAAATGCCTTATTTATCGGCAAGCTACTGTGCCACCCGGTATGAGTGGTTGGCACTGGCAGTGGGCACACTACAGTCAGTGGAAGAGGGCCTGACACACACTGGCAGCAGGCAAGCAACTGAATTTAGACTACTGTCTAAAAATTAAATGCCTTATTTATCGGCAAGCTACTGTGCCACCCGGTATCAGTGGTTGGCACTGGCAGTGGGCACACTACAGTCAGTGGAAGCGGGCCTGACACACACTGGCAGCAGGCAAGCAACTGAATTTAGACTACTGTCTAAAAATTAAATGCCTTATTTATCGGCAAGCTACTGTGCCACCCGGTATCAGTGGTTGGCACTGGCAGTGGGCACACTACAGTCAGTTGAAGTCGGCCTGACACACACTAGCAGCAGGCAAGCAGCTGAAATTACACTAAAGTGTAAAAATTAAATGCCTTTTTTATGCAAAGTCCTGTGCCAGCCGGTATGAGTGGTGGGCACTGGCAGTGGGCACACTACAGTCAGTGGAAGTCAGCCTGACACACACTGGCAGGCAACTAACCTTAGATTAAAGTGTAAAAATTAAGTGCCTATTTTTTAAGCAAAGTCCTGTGCCACTCGGTATGACAGGGGTGGGCACTGGCAGTGGGCACACTACAGTCAGTTGAAGTCGGCCCTGACACACACTAGCAGCAGGCAAGCAGCTGAAATTACATTAAAGTGTAAAAATTAAATGCCTTTTTTAAGCAAAGTCCTGTGCCAGCCGGTATGAGTGGTGGGCACTGGCAGTGGGCACACTACAGTCAGTGGAAGTCAGCCTGACACACACTGGCAGGCAACTAACCTTAGATTAAAGTGTAAAAATGAAGTGCCTTTTTTTAAGCAAAGTCCTGTGCCACACGGGATGACAGGGGTGGGCACTGGCAGTGGGCACACTACAGTCAGTTGAAGTCGGCCTGACACACACTAGCAGCAGGCAAGCAGCTGAAATTACACTAAAGTGTAAAAATTAAATGCCTTTTTTATGCAAAGTCCTGTGCCAGCCGGTATGAGTGGTGGGCACTGGCAGTGGGCACACTACAGTCAGTGGAAGTCAGCCTGACACACACTGGCAGGCAACTAACCTTAGATTAAAGTGTAAAAATTAAGTGCCTTTTTTTAAGCAAAGTCCTGTGCCACACGGAATGACAGGGGTGAGCACTGGCAGTGGGCACACTACAGTCTGTGGGCCTGCAGCTCCTCACACACAGGCAGGCCAGGCAACTGCAATATGTATATAAAGGAAAAAAAAAAAGCAGACTAATGTTGCAGCCCTAAAAAGGGCTTTTTGGGGTGCTGTCAGGACGCTGTCCTTACAGCAGAGATCAGATGAGTCTTTCAGGACTGGAGTGGACACTGAATTCACTAGCCTAGCTATCGATTTCCCAATTAAATCAGCAGCAGTTACAGTCTCCCTCCTCTCACTAAGACTGCAGCTTCAGAATGAATCTAAAATGGATGCTGTGCAGGAGGTGGGAGGGTCTGGGAGGGAGGGTATGCTGCTGATTGGCTGGAATGTGTCTGCTGACTGTGAGGTACAGGGTCAAAGTTTGCTCAATGATGATGTATAGGGGGCGGACCGAACATCGCATGTGTTCGCCCGGCAGAGGCGAACGCGAACAAGCTATGTTCGCCGGGAACTGTTCGCCGTCGGATAGTTCGGGCCATCTCTAGTGAGCGCGCGCGCCTGTGTGCGCGCGTTCACAGGAAATCTCGGCCATCGCGAGATGACGCGTATATGCGTGACTGTGCGCAGCGCTGCCACCTCCGGAACGCGATCCTGCGTTAGGCGGTCCGGAGGTAGACATATAAAAAAATGCAATCATATTAATGATCCAACAATAGAGTACACCAGAAAGTCATCCTAAAATTCGAATGAATTTATTGAGTCATATTAAAAACAAGTACATTCTGTAGAAAGGTACACGTTTCAGACAATCTACTGCCAGCCTTGTTGTTTTTAATATGACCCAGTAAGCTTATCAAGGATTTTTGGACAAATTGCTGGTATACTCTATTGCTGGATCACTGATTTCCACGGCCGAAGCAGTTCCAATCATGTGCACTGTCCCCTCTATGGAGTTAAGCATAACTATCCAGGAGGGGAGAGCTGGACTAATTGTCCAAACAACCTTGCCTTAGAACAGTGAGACGTGTCCTGACCTCAGCAGGACATCACGCCCCTTGTTCTTACCAATGACGCTTGTGAGTCCTACATTGCAAGGCTCCAATGCAGGACGTAATCTACAGCAACTAAATATTAGAACAGATTTGCCACAGGGTGTGATGGTAGGCTAATTACTTCACAATGAGGCAGTTTTGGTTGTATTTGGGAAAAGTGACACAACCGTGTTATCTGTTGGGTGGGATACATTTATATTAGTGGTACAACCCCTTTAATTGCTATCTCACTCCTTAACTCTTTGCACTGTTCGCTGCACCAGTGGAGTTTAGAATCTAATTTCCCTATGTCACAGCACACACCTATAAAATACAGATAGCTATATTACTTACAGTGCCTTGCAAAAGTATTCACCCCCTTGATTTTATTCGTGTTTTGGTGCCTCACAACCTGGAATTAACATGGATTGTTTGAGGATTTGCATCACAACTTTGAAGATGTTTTTTTTTTTTTTATTGTGAAGCAAACAACAAATAGGACAAAATACCAGAAAAAGTTAATGTGCGTAACTATTCACCCTCCTAAAGTCAATACTTTGTAGAGCCACCTTTTGCGGCAATCCCAGCTCCAAGTCACTTTGGATAAGTCTCTATGAGCTTGCCACATCTTACCACTGGGATTTTTGCCCATTCCTCCTTGCAAAACTGCTCCAGCTCCTTTAAGTTGAATGGTTGTCTGACCACAGATTTTCAATTGGATTGAGATCTGGGCTTTGACGAGGCCATTCCAACCCATTTACATGTTTCCCCTTAAACCAGTCAAGTGTTGCTTTAGCAGTGTGTTTAGGGTCATTGTCCCGCTGGAAGGTCAACCTCCGTCCTAGCCTCAAATCATGCACAGAGTGGTACAGGTTTTGCTCAAGAATATTCCTGTATTTAGCACCATCCATTTTTCCCTCAACTCTGACCAGTTTCCCAGTCCCAGCTGCTGAAAAACATCCCCACAGCATGATGCTGCCACCACCATGTTTCACTGTGGGGATGGTGTTCTTTGGGTGATGTGATGTGTTGGGTTTGCGCCAGACATAGCGTTTTCTTTGATGGCCGAAAAATTCTATTTTAGTCTCATCAGATCAGAGCACCTTCCTCCATACATCTCCCACATGCCTTTTCGCAAACTCACAACGTGCCTTTTTGTTTTTAGCTGAAATTAATGGCTTTCTTCTGGCCACTCTGCCATAAAGCCAAACTCTATAGAGCGTACGGCTTATTGTTGTCCTATGTACAGATACTCTAGTCTCTGCTGTGGAACTCTGCAGCTCCTCCAGGGTTACCTTAGGTCTCTGTGCTGCCTCTCTGATTAATGTCCTCCTTGCCCGGTCCGTGATTTTTGGTGGGCGGCCGTCTCTTGGCAAGTTTGCTGTTGTGCCATGTTCTTTCCATTTGGTTATGATAGATTTGATGGTGCTCATGGGGATCATCAAAGATTTGGATATTTTTTATAACCTAACCCTGACTTGTGCTTCTCAGCAACATTGTCCCTTACTTGTTTGGAGAGTTCCTTTGTCTTCATGGCAGTGTTTGGTTAGTGATGCCTCTTGTTTAGGTGTTGCCGCCTCTGGGGCCTTTCAAAAAAGGTGTGTATATGTCATGACAGATCATGTGACACTAAGATTGCACAAAGGTGGACATCATTTCACTAATTATGTGACTTCTGAAGGAAATTTGTTGCACCAGAGCTTTTTATGGGCTTCCTAACAAAGTGTGTGAATGCTTACGCACATGCCAATTTTCTGTTTTATATTTCCAAACAATAGTTTTATTTATATATCTTTCTCATTTCACTTCACCAACTTAGACTATTGTGTTCTGATCCATCACATAAAATTCAGATTAACAAAACATTGAACTTAAGGCTGTAATGTAACAAAACACGAAAAAAGTCAAGGGGGGTGAATACTTTTGCAAGGCACTATATGATTTTAACTAATTTGACAAGAATCCTGTAAAAATAAATTTCAAGCATGCAGTACTTAAAGGGAACCTTTCACAAACATGCTACCCTCAGTGAGCGCAGCATAGTGCCGGTTCCCTTTAAATCACTTGTGCCTTTACTGCTCACTAAAAGCAGAACCCAGTAAAGCCACCATTCTACTTCCTATGAAACACATGGGGAGATTTTATCAAGACTGGCATTTCCTACACCAGCCTTGATTTCCTGTGCACTGGTGTGAGATATGCATCTCTGGTCATCTTTATGCTTGAAACGGAAATCTACTCCATCTAAGGGCTGGTATAGACTTGAGCTATAATTTACGCCAGTTTCTGGTGTAAATTATGGCAAATACAAGCTGGGCGTGAGAGTTTAAACTAAAGCCCACCACTTTTCTCCCCACTTTAGAAAAGTGTCGAGAAGCACAAAAAGCCACAAATTATGGTGAAAATATGAGTCAGCGATAATTTGCGGCATTTAAAATGCTTAATAAATCTACACCATAGTATCCAATCAAGAATTCTATCAGTATCATTGATACTCACAGTCAATGTGCACCTCTTTAGGTTGCAAATTCCTTTGCTTTCCTCCAAAAAGATTTCAAATGTCAGTTTAGCAGCTTGCAGCATATCAATTTATTATTATTAGTTGAACCTATATAAATATATACACAATGTTATCTCCCAAGAGGTGATTGCAGGCTACGAGAAATGTATTATTCAATTCTATATTTTTGAAGCAGGTGATTGTAAGACTTGAAACAGAAATAGCTCCAAAATGGTGCTCAACAGTAAATATTTATTTTAGCTATACAGAAATCATAGCTATTACATTTGCCTAAGCATGGAAGGTGTTCTCTAATTTGAACAATTCAATT
This sequence comes from Bufo bufo, assembly GCF_905171765.1. Classification (NCBI taxonomy): domain Eukaryota; kingdom Metazoa; phylum Chordata; class Amphibia; order Anura; family Bufonidae; genus Bufo; species Bufo bufo. The sequence goes on from NC_053391.1 coordinate 387,575,702, forward strand.
TCATTACAAGAGTCCCCCAATGGTAATCTGATCACACGGTGTCCAAGGTTTTTCCCAGAAACCATCTGTAATCTGTTGGAAATCTGGCACTAACTGTTCAATTCCATGCAGTCCACCACAAGGGATATAAAGCTGTACATAGTTCTCATTGACATCAGTAGGCTACATGTGATGCACATAGGAGCAGGGTCCTTTGGAACAAGATATTCTATTTGCGGCCATTTTTTATTTTAGCTAATAGAAAATGGTCTTGAATGTGGGATGGAGAGAGGAGAAAAAATAGAGAGGGTAGTCGCAGGCCCAAGGGAGGCTCCGGGAATTACTGGCAGGGCGCCAAAAGCTGGACGCGGTATTATAATGGCTTAGTGGTCGTTAGTATTGATCAATGGTTCTTGTGTACGTTAGATGGAGGTATTGAGGCTGCCAAGGGCAATAATACCCCTCAGAGAATCCTCTGTGGGGTTAAAAATGAATGAGAGGAGAAAGAAGGGTCCACTGGGGATCCAAAAAAGAAAAAAAGTTTAAAAAAAAGCTCTTATAGTGGCGCCGAAGGATACCTCTATATAAATGTCTTAGTGGCAACCGGTAAACTCTAGTGAAGGTTCAGGAGAAGTAATATTACTGAATATAAAAAGGACATATAATATAAAAACGTAAGGTAAAAAACAATGTAAGTGACTCACTTCACCCAGGAGGAGCAGGGTGGGATAAAGCTCAAGACACCCGCCGTGCTTCCTCCTGCGCCTGGGTCGCTTTGTAAAGATCTTAGGATTGACAGCAGTCCAAACGCGGTACTTCTTGTCAAAATCCAGCACAGGGTGGGGGTAAAGAGTGGCTCAACGCGTTTGGGGGTTTTATATATCCCCTTCATCAGGAGCATGGAGTATACAATGTGACATACAGTATTTAAAGCTAAAAAAGAGCGCCAACGAACATGCACCACGTCACTTCCGATTTGTGCCACTTCCGGTTTGCCGTCACGCATGACGTCACTTCCGGTTTGCGCTGCAGCGTGGAGCGCACCGGAAGTGACGTATAGTTGGAAACATAAATGAATATGATAACAACAAGGTAAAAAAGATAAAAAAGAAAGATGTGGCTTATAAACATGTGAAATATACTACATAAAACGTGCACCAACATAATGTGAAAATGCATTGTGATTCGGAGGCCTCTCGTCGGGAGTGATATCACTTCCGGTTCGGGAAAGGGATAACCACTACCGGTTTGAGTTCCAAAGTGGAGCGCACCAGAAGTGACGTATAGCTGGAGACATAAATGAATATAGTGACAAAAAGAGATAAAACAGAGAAATGCGGCTTATAAACATGTAAAATATACTACATAAATACATAAAACATGCACCAACATATTGTGAAAATGTATTGTGATTCGGAGGCCTCTCGCCGGAAGTGACATCACTTCCGGTTCAGCAAAGAGGTAACCACTACTGGCTAGGATGTAACCTGGAACCTTTGCAAACCTATTCATCATAGGCAGAGCGGTTTCATAGGGAAAGAAATGCTCCTTGTTCTAGCGCTCAGTGAAAAAAAAAACGCCGTCCCTGCCCCCGGTCACTTGAGGCGCGGGGGCCAGTACATCCGGTTTCAATGGAGCGCAAATGAAAGCCTAGTTTCAAAGAGCTTCCGGTCTCCAATGGAACGCAGGACCGGAGTGCAGAAGCGCATGTACGGTCACTTATATGGTTACATGGGAGTACTAGACAAAAAGGCCGTACTGACGGTGTACTCTATAGATAATCAACAAAGTGATAAAACAGATAGAAGAAAGAGGGCATTGTGTGTCATTTATCATAGCATAAAAAAACAGTGCATTCCATTGGTGAAATATATAAATATCTAGATACATATATATATATTATATATATATATATATATATAAGCGATGAAAAAAGGGCAGCACTCCAATAGATACAAATAAAAATAACTTTTATTTACCCATAAGGCTGTAGCGACGTTTCGGCTCTTACACAGGAGCCTTCCTCAAGCAGTGTGTATAGATCAAACTCTAGATATATATAGTGTTACAACCAATCATAATCAATTACATATCAAGTGAACATAATTACTAAAAAATCAAGATACATGATACATTATAAATATACAAACAAATAAAACCAACCATGTAGCATTATCGAATCGTGATACACATATTTATAAAATATTTCCGTGAATATAGAGTATAGTACATTTTTTATACAGATCAAAAATTTATAATATTATAAGTGCCAGCTGTGGACAATTAAATAAAGTGCTAAGTGCTTACTCATACAGGTGATATGTGTAACGGATGCAGGAGGGAGGACGGCTGTCATCCATGTTGACATGTGCGATCCGGCGTACCTGAATCGCCAATGCGCATGCCCCTATGACGTATAATGTGTGCTTCCGTCTTACACTAACTTCATCACATGGCGCATGCGCTCTTGAGCTGCAACACTGAAACGGCCATTTTGGATAGGGGCAAAGAGCCCACTAGATTGCGCTACCGCTCACAATAACTATTACAGCCGGTACACTGCAGTGGTCAGGGTGACAATGACATACAAAGATGCCAGAGTGTCACTGTGCCAAGTGGACTCGGAGAAGGCCACACCTACAAATTGAAGTGGAGCCGTCTGCCGTGATCATGGAGCGGCTGCGCATCTGCATGTAAATACAGAGTCGCACCGCTACACCGATCAAAATCCACCTATCACCACCTCACTCTGAGGGTTCTCCTCATAACACCCCGCCATGCTTGTAGCGGACAATAGAAAAGAACAAAAGCAATTATTTAAGGAAACACAAAAGTATAAAAGCCGTATTCTGCATGAACAATGGTGTCCAGATGTCGTGATCGCACAGGCCCACATGAATGCCACACCGCTTCTCCTCATCCCAGACCCGGCAAAAAAAACATCTAAAAAGTAAAAGAACAAATTAATTAAAAAGATGAATGAATATATTAAATAAATGTAAAAATCAAAAATAAACATTTTTTTTGAAAAAAAGAAAACTTTCGGAATAAACGGGAATTTATGTTTTATACACACAAGTCACATAATTTACAGTAGGGCAGTCGACATTTAGAATGCAAAAAGAGAGGGCAAACAACGCAGCTAGCCAACCCCAACCTTGTAATCCACATTAAGACCGTGTGGTTGTAGGGAATTGAGCGTGTAAATCCATTTTAGCTCCCTCTTTTTTAAGAGGCCAATTCTGTACCACCTCTCCTGGGCATTGGTATATGGTCAATAATGTAACACTTCAGGTCTTTCTCAGTGTGTTTATGGTTGGCAAAGTGTTTGGATACTGGTAGATCCAGTCGTTTTTTCCTGACACTAAGTCGATGGTTATTAAACCGTGTCTTAAAATCAGTTGTTGTTTCTCCAACGTATAGCAGATTACATGGACAAACAATCACGTACACGACATGGTTGGAGTCACAAGTCAGATAATGCCTTATCTGATATGAAACTCCAGTTTGTGGATGTATAAAGGACCTGCCTTTGATGATTTATTTGCAGTTTACACAGGACAAACAGGGAAAACAGCCGACACTGGCACCTGTCAATGTCCGCTGTCTTGCCGTTTTCAAAGTTCCTACGTCTGCCCTTACCAATTGGGTACTTGAGACTCTTAGATCTACGGTAGGACATGATGGAGAGAATGGAATTCCTTAACAGTGTTAAGGCAACCACCCAGTATGTTCCAGGACGTCGAGATGAAGGGAATCCTAGTGGTTTGCACTTGTTGTACTTTTCTTTTAGAATATCATCCCTATTGAGTTGACAACCATTTTCTTTTTCTCATATAACAATTTGTTGGGTAACCCCGTTGTTCAAATTTGTGCAGCAATGTGTCTAGCGTGTTATTGGATGTCACGAGATCTGAGACTATGCGCTTAACTCTCAAGAACTGAGAGTAAGGAAGAGATTTACCATGGATCTGGGGTAATTACTGTTATATGTCAGTAGCGTGTTCCTGTCGGTTGGTTTAGTAAACAACTCAGTCTGTACTACCCCGCCGACAGGATCACGCGAGTGTCCAGAAATTGCATTTCCACATGGGAGTGCACCAAAGTAAATTGCAATGCCTTATCAATTCCATTTAGAAAACCATGGAAATCAAAGAGTTGTTGAACATCACCTGTCCAGATGAGGAAGATGTCGTCTATGTACCGCCACCACGCCCTGACATGTTGGAAGTGGGTGGCTTCCATAGACGACATCTTCCTCAAACTGACGCATAAAAATATTGGCGTAAGTTGGGGCCACGTTGGACCCCATCGCTACACCCTGTTCTTGTACGTAGTATGAATCCTGAAATAGGAAATAATTCTGTCTGAGTACAATTTCCAACAAAGATAAGATAAAATGCTGGGAGCCATCAGTGAATGTGGGTTTTCTCCATCATTGAAGAGGACGCAGCTAATCCCTTTTGATGATCTATTGATGTATAAAGTGAAGTTACATCAAATGAGCTAACATCACTTTATTTAATTGTCCACAGCTGGCACTTATAATATTATTAATTTTTGATCTGTATAAATAATGTACTATACTCTATATTCACGGAAATATTTTATAAATATGTGTATCACGATTCGATAATGCTACATGGTTGGCTTTATTTGTTTGTATATTTATAATGTATTATGTATCTTGATTTTTTATTAATTATGTTCACTTTGATATGTAATTGATTATGATTGGTTGTAACACTATATATATCTAGAGTTTGATCTATACACACTGCTTGAGGAAGGCTCCTGTGTAAGAGCCGAAACGTCGCTACAGCCTTATGGGTAAATAAAGTTATTTTTATTTTTATCTATTGGAGTGCTGCCCTTTTTCATCGCTTATATTTTACTGGATTGGCTTATATCCATACTGGGCCTGTGCACCCTTCATCCATTTTTTCTACTGTGACGGTGCTGCCATCTCTTTTTTTCTTTTCTATATATATATATATATATATATATATATATATAAAAAAAAGTAATACAATGATAGAGCCATATCAAGAGCGATGTGGGTATGTGTCATCCAGCCCACTAGACCGCGATAGAAAATAGGTATAGTTGGTAAAAACAGTAACTGCATATCTGTATATAAACAACCATACAACCTCTCAAAAGAGGAATCTTTATTCCAGAAAAGGATATGGGTAATGAATACAACCAAGTGTATAGTAATATGTAAAAAGTATGTAAAAACATGTATATGTTTGTACGCATGTACGTATGTATGTTTGTGTCCATATGCACGGACTTCCTGTACAGAATCAATATATGTGTATACCGATGTATAAAAAAAAAATATCCATGCGAGAATGTTTAAAACAGTGAAATAAATAGTAAAAATGAATATATAAGTATGTGGGTTATAGGTGTAAAAATCCATCTAAAGGATGATAATTCAGCCTAAATAGGTGGGTTATCAGTGATGGGAATCTTCAAGAGGCAGGTACATGTTTGATATCATCGCGTGCCAGGGGGAGTATCCTGATCAACCTAATGGCTAAATGAAGGAGGAGGGGATCTAGTAGTTAGAGTATTCAAGTGACTCATTGAGTCCAAAGGGGGAAAGTGTATTAAGAACATATATCCAATGCATTTCTTTCCAGCACAGTTGTTGGTAAGACGTTGGGATATGTTCTAAAGGTGAGACTTTCAAAGTAGACGGATCAATGCCATGTTTTTTTAAATAATGACGAGAAACACTGTGGGTAAGGATGTCTCGTCGGATGTTTGAGCGGTGCTCATTCATCCTTTCTCTAACAGTCTGCGTAGTTCTACCCACATATTTCAAACCACAAGGACAAATGAGAAGATGCACCACATTCCTAATGCCACAATGGAGTTCATGTCTGATTTTCCACGAGTCTTTCTGGTCTTTTTTTGTTGTTGCCGTGGGGATCTGTATCTCCTTTAATTCCCTGGGTAATCATGTTACAACACATGCAATTCTTAAGGCGGCATTTCCGTATTCCTATTTGATTTGGAATCCCAAAAAATCTGTCAAGGATTTCTCTTAGGTGGTTCAAGTTTTAGGGCAAGATGGGGCGATAAGGTTTTTTAGGGTTTGGGCCCCTCCTAAAAGTAATTAAGGGTTGCTTCGGTATGACTTCTTTAAGGATTGGGTCCTTTAAAAAGGATACCCCAATGTTTGGTGAGGATTTGTCTAATATTGGTATGGTTAGTACGAGTGATTAAGTTATGTTAATATTTGTCGTCTTCTATTGTTTTCAGTGCGGGTGGCTGTAGGGCCGTTTTCTGATCTAAAGATAGTGCTCTTTTTGCTGCAGTGTTTTTTAGTCCTCTTGGATCCCATTTTTCTTTAAACCTATTTTTGAGGACCCCCATTTGTTCCTTCAACTCTTTGTTGTCTGAACAATTTCTCCTGATCATTTTCATTTGTCCATAGGGTATATTATTTTTCCATTTTGAGTAATGGCAACTGGAATATTCTAGTTAACTATTAGCATCAACTTTTTAAAATACTGTATCATCTGTGGGGAACCAGAATTAATGATAAAGAGTGGATGTGATTGGTGATTTTATGATTGGTTTGAGTTTTTCTTTTTTGGTGTATCTAAATCTTCCCCCTCTACATCCTCTGGCTCTTTTGTTTGTCTTTTCTTGATGGTGGTGCTGTTTGAAAAAATGTGTGATCTTGCGGTTTTGGGTGTTGGGTTTTGGAGTCTGAAGTGGGCCTGTCGGGGTGAAAAAAAGACTCAGAATCTGTATGCCAGAGATCACTTTGCGGATTGGGGTTATTGGTATCGTGGTGGGTGGTCCGGGGGACAGTTTCCCTAAAAAAGAACTGTCTGACAGGTTTGACGGTAAGGCTAAAAAAGTGGTGTACTAGAGAGGGAAGGGGAATGAACGGAAGCATTAAGAACGGAAACTGTGAGCTTTGGGTGTCGATTAGATGGAGGCTCTCTGGAGGAGGCAGAGTTTGAGTAGGAAATTGGGTGGAAACTACCTGCTCGAGGGGGAAAATGATGTTAGGATCTACTAGATGTTCTCAATAGTAAGGGATACAGAATCTTTTAATCGTGGTGATGGACATGGAATAAGAGGTGATGTGATGACTGTTGGAATGTCCTTAGGAGATGTGGACGGGATAGTGAGTGTTGGATTGTCTTTGGGAGGTAAGGACGGATGGAGGTTAGACATCACTGTTATTGGGGAAGAACCTCCGAAAGGTCGGATTAGTCTTTGGTAGTGGCTGTTATAGAAGGTTCTCACAAATGGTCTTAGGTTCCGAGATGGGGGTCTTATTGAGTTTTGCCCTTGTTAGGTGAAATGGAAGTGTTAATAAATTCTTATTGACGGATCGGGGGTAGGTGGTGGACCTGAGTATGGGTCAAAGTTGGCTTGTGGGGTATGTTTTCTTCCCACTGTCTAATAGTATTAGAACGATAGTCTGATATATCTCTTAAGAGTTTTCTACACTTTCTTACGACCTCGTTGTACTCAAAGGCCGCAAGGTGTTGGTGGAGAAGTCTATGTGGGTTTTGGGGGTGTTTTCTTTAAAAGAATATCTCAAAGAAAGACAAACTTTTTTGCATAAGTCCCTTCTCTTATCAATTAATGCTCCGATGAGTCCCAAGGAGCAATTGTCGCTTGTTTGTAGCCAGGACCTCACGAAATCTGGATCTTTCCAAAGGTTGGGTTTGAGGAAAGTCTTAACCCCTTGGAATGATTTTTAGATGTAAATATATGGATAAAAAAAAACTGTCTATTTCATTTCTTAGGAAGTTCTTAATTGTTTCCAAGATTGTTGTATTGTAAGTCTTATGTGGTGTTCCAGAAGTTCTGTCATTCGTATTGGAGCATGGTGCTTCTAGAATAGTTAACCAAGTACCGATTGGGGTCTTTTCTGGTAGTCGGATTTCTTCTTGTATGGGTAATCTTTTGATTTCCCTAGTATCCTTCCAAATAGATCTGGTAGATCTTATTCAAAATAGGTCCGACTTAAGTCAGTCACCGCACCTCTGGTCGGCCGTTGGTCCCCCATCGGCAGAACAAATGTAAAACGGGGAGAGGAGAAAAAATAGAGAGGGTTAGTCGCAGGCCCAAGGGAGGCTCCGGGAATAACTGGCAGGGCGCCAAAAGCTGGTATTATAATGGCTTAGTGGTCGTTAGTATTTGATCAATGGTTCTTGTGTACGTTAGATGGAGGTATTGAGGCTGCCAAGGGCATAATACCCCTCAGAGAATCCTCTGTGGGGGTTAAAAATGAATGAGAGGAGAAAGAAGGGTCCACTGGGGATCAAAAAAGAAAAAAGTTAAAAAAAGCCCTTATAGTGGCGCCAAAGGATACCTCTATATAAACGTCTTAGTGCAACCGTAAACTCTAGTGAAGGGTCAGGAGAAGTAATATTACTGAATATAAAAAGGACATATAATATAAAATGTAAGGTAAAAAACAATGTAAGTGACTTACTTCACCCAGGAGGAGCAGGGTGGGATAAAGCTCAAGACACCCGCCGTGCTTCCTCCTGCGCCTGGGTTGCTTTGTACAGATCTTAGGATTGACGACAGTCCAAACGCGGTACTTCTTGTCAAAATCCTTTATTCCAGCACAGGGTGAGGGTACAGAGTGGCTCAATGCGTTTCGGGTTTTATATATCCCCTCATCAGGAGCATGGAGTATACAATGTGACATACAGTATTTAAAGCTAAAAAAGAGCGCCAACGAATGTGGGGGCACCTCTGTTAAGTCAAAGTTTCCTAATAGTGTATTTGGAAATGGGTTTGAACGCTGGACATCCCTCTCCCCCCCACACTGATCATGAGAATGGGAGTCCCTTTACCCATGGCAGGTCATGCATTCATTCTTTTTGGGAGCGCTTAAGATACCAGAGTGCTGTACTGCGGCGCTCCCATAGAGAATTAATGGAGCACATGCGCATGCATGACCTGCCACAGTGCGCATGTACAACCTGCCAATCCATCAGAATGGGGGAAGGGGACGCCTGTCCTCGGGATCGGTGTGGGTCCCAGCAGTCAGACCCCCAACAATCAGCTAGTTATCCCTTATCCTGTGGATAGGAAATAACTTTAAAAACTTGGCACAACCCCTTTAACAGTTTTAAATTGTACTCTTGTAGAAACCTGGCCTACATGGTACTCTTTTCAGTACAATACTTTATTTAATTCTATAGCAACTGTTACGTTACTGTAGCATATATTTCAGTATATCTTTTTCCCTCAGAAATTCTTACCTTATGTTCTGTAGCACTTCAAACATCAGGAAGCATAATAAAAACTGTAGCACTGTAATGGGGTTGCGCAAAGATGGCTGTAGTTTCCTTTAATCAGAGACTCCGCTCATTTTGAGATGTCACTGGAATGCATATGTGCCACAATGACGTCACAAAATGGGTGGAGCCTCCAACTCAGTCTTTGATGTCAAGTTGTTTTAGATCTTTCACGACACCTTCAACTTTTGCATTTCGAGAAAGTGAAATTTATGGAATTATCCAATAAATCACAACTGCTATAGCAAATGTGATTAGATATAGATCAGAAATTTCTTGCGTAGCTACATACTACTGATGTATGATGGTCAGTGGGTCTCTTTATGTGGGAAATACCGATGTGTCCTTCCTTACCTTTCCTGTTGACTCAACATATCCCAAGATGAGTGACTACCCAGTGCTGTGATGGGGATAGTAGCCTATTGTAGAATTTTGTACAGACATATTGAATTTGAATAGCGAGAAATTGGAGTTCTTTGCATCAGGTAAAGTGGAACATGGTTGCAGGGTGCTATTGCATTTGTGTCTTTTCCTTTGTATATGTATTCGCCATAGCGATGTGCACCTGCATATAGGGTTGTGCTGATTGAATCCCCCACATTTTTTCTTTAAAGGTGGAACATGCCACTTCTAATTTGCTACATTTTTAGGACATCCAACAGCAATAGCCCATATGTACCCCCATTAGAGATCAGAGATATAAAAAAAGGATAGTAATTGCCCATGCTCCCCTATGGGTGCCTTATTATATCTTTGTATAAAATGAAGCCACTGATAGGCCTAGATATTTTCCCTTGATGAGCATCTTGATTTTTGCTGAAAAGAAGACCAAGACTGTCCTGTTAACCTGACCTTATACAAATAATATACACTGCTCAAAAAAATAAAGGGAACACTTAAATAACACAATGTAACTCCACGTCAATCACACTTCTGTGAAATCAAACTGTCCACTAGGAAGCAACACTGAGTGACAATCAATTTCACATGCTGTTGTGAAAATGGGATAGACAACAGGTGGAAATTAAAGGCAATTAGCAAGACACCCCAATAAAGGAGTGGTTCTGCAGGTGGTAACCACAGACACTTCTCAGTTCCTATGCTTCCTGGCTGATGTTTTGGTCACTTTTGAATGCTGGCGGTGCTTTCACTCTAGTGGTAGCATTAGACGGAGTCTACAACCCACACAAGTAGCTCAGGTAGTGCAGCTTATCCAGGATGGCACATCAATGCGAGCTGTGGCAAGAAGGTTTGCTGTGTCTGTCAGCGTAGTGTCCAGAGCATGGAGGCGCTACCAGGAGACAGGCCAGTACATCAGGAGACATGGAGGAGGCTGTAGGAGGGCAACAACCCAGCAGCAGGACCGCTACTTCTGCCTTTGTGCAAGGAGGAACAGGAGGAGCACTGCCAGAGCTCTGCAAAATGACCTCCAGCAGGCCACAAATGTGCATGTGTCTGCTCAAACGGTCAGAAACAGACTCCATGAGGGTGATATGAGGGCCCAACGTCCACAGGTGGGGGTTGTGCTTACAGCCCAACACCGTGCAGGACATTTGGCATTTGCCAGAGAACACCAAGATTGGCAAATTCGCCACTGGCGCCCTGTGCTCTTCACAGATGAAAGCAGGTTCACACTGAGCACATGTGACAGACGTGACAGAGTCTGGAGATGCCGTGGAGAACGTTCTGCTTCCTGCAACATCCTCCAGCATGACCGGTTTGGCATTGGGTCAGTAATGGTGTGGGGTGGCATTTCTTTGGAGGCCGCACAGCCCTCCATGTGCTCGCCAGAGGTAGCCTGACTGCCATTAGGTACCGAGATGAGATCCTCAGACCCTTGTGAGACCATATGCTGGTGCGGTTGGCCCTGGGTTCCTCCTAATGCAAGACAATGCTAGCCTCATGTGGCTGGAGTGTGTCAGCAGTTCCTGCAAGACGAAGGCATTGATGCTATGGACTGGCCCGCCCGTTCCACAGAACTTAATCCAATTGAGCACATCTGGGACATCATGTCTCTCTCTATCCACCAACGTCACGTTGCACCACAGACTGTCCAGGAGTTGGCAGATGCTTTAGTCTAGGTTTGGGAGGAGATCCCTCAGGAGACCGTCCGCCACCTCATCAGGAGCATGCACAGGCGTTGTAGGGAGGTCATACAGGCACGTGGAGGCCACACACACTAATGAGCCTCATTTTGACTTGCTTTAAGGACATTACATCAAAGTTGGATCAGCCTGTAGTGTGTTTTTCCACTTTAATTTTGAGTGTGACTCCAAATCCAGACCTCCATGGGTTGAAAAATTTGATTTCCATTTTTTAATTTTTGTGTGATTTTGTTGTCAGCACATTCAACTATGTAAAGAACAAAGAATTCAGAAGAATATTAATTAACTCAGATCCAGGATCTGTTATTTTTGTGTTCCTTTATTTTTTGAGCAGTGTACAATGAGAGATATGACTGCTATTCTTTTTGCTTGGTTTGGTTTAATTCATAATAATAAACGTTACCCTTTATTATATAAGATACATGTTTTAATACAACTTTATTGTTTTACATTGTATTGTTCTTTTACAATGATTAGCTTTTATAAAATGAAAAAGCTACATATTTTATATGCTAAGTTCATATTACTTTCAATTTTAATTAAAGACCATATTTCTAAATCTGTTCTATCTAGAAAAGCATGGTGTCATGTCAACTATTTGAACAGGTTTTTTAGGGCACTTATTTTGGTAGTAGTTGGGAGGGTTAAATAAATATTTCTTTCTCTTTGGTTAATTGGTTCTCATTTACAAGAATTACATTTCTGATAATAAATTATGTGTGTTGCTGTCAGTGACATAATAATCAGCCAAAATCTAAAATCAGCTTCCTAAACATCAGAATAAACCTGTTCTATACATAGTCAACAGATATTTCATTGATCTTAAGAAATACCCACATAATTGGCTTTTCACTATGATATCACTTTCTTCCAGGCAGGGTCGTCTTTAACATGGGGAAAAAGGGGCAGCTGCCCCGGACCCAGTTGCTCCTGGGGGGCCCAAGGCAACTGCCTCTTGAGCCCCGCTGGCCACTGGAGGACCTTTACTGGGTCTATACTTTATTAACTAAGTAGCAGGACATGTAGGGCATAAATGGGGAATGTCCCTGCACTTACTATTATTTCTGGGCGCCGCTCCATTCCGCCACTGTGGCCCCCGTTACATTCTCCTGCGCTGTATGCTAAGTAACAGCATCGGAACACCAGGGAGGAGACATCAGCTTTTCTCTGTGGGCGTTCCTTCTCCCTGTCCAATCGCAGCGCAGAACGTCACAGCCAGGGAGAGAAAAAAAACTCACCTTCTCCCTCCCGTTCTGCGCTGCGATTGGACAGCGCTACAGTCATGGAGAAGTAACGCCCAGGGAGAAAAGCTGATGTCTCCTCCCTGGTGTTCTGATGCTGTTACTTAGCATACAGTGCAGGAGAATGTAACGGGGGCCACAGCGGCGCAATGGATCGGCGCCCAGAAATAATAGTAAGTGCAGGGACATTCCCGATGTATGCCCTACATGTCCTGCTACTTAGTTAAAAAAAAGTATGAACCCATGAATGCGGCAGCGGCACTTGTGTTCTCCTCTTGCCCAGGGTCGAATCAATATTAAAGACTGCCCTGCTTCCAGGAAACTGTCAGGAATTAATCTAGGCAAGCATTATGTAGGTCTGTGTGGGGAGGGTTGCTATGCTGACCAGCCAAGTCCTGACTGCTTGAATTGTCAGTGTGACTGGAAGCCAAGCCAATCAGGCTTCTGACTGTGTCCAATCCCATAGCTAGGCGGGGGGATTTAAGACCACTGATTCCTGATTGACTTGCCTGTGATTTATTTTGTATCAGGACTTGATATTGTACAACTTCCTATTGGCTTCTATGTGAACTGACTCTGAATTGCTGTTGGATTTACCCTGTGACTGCTGTTCCTGCTTATATCGACTCTCCTGGTAACTGACCATAGCCTGTTTTGGATTTACCTCTCATTTACTGCATTTACTGTGTCTGTCTCTCTTGTCTTGACCCTGCTTGATGACTCGCTTTTGTACCTCCATGGTCATTCTGGAAGGTCTGCCTCCAGTGTGCACCGCACCAGTTTTCTATCATCTACTCTAAATGATAAAATATGGGGTCCCTAGCAGCAAAAATCCATCCAGCCATGCCATGAAATCTGGTAAAGACCATAGCTTCATACTACCCAGAGTAGTCTTGGAAGGCTGGTTGCAGTTTTGGAGTTCACTGGCTATGGTCTTGATAGTGACCCTAGTCTCTCTAACCCCCACCTAGCTCCGGAAGTGGACAGAGTCAGAAACCTGATTGGGTCACACTGGCAGGTTCCAGCTAGTCATCATAGCAACCCCCTGAGTACAGCAATGCACAGCGGTTTGGCTAGATTAATTTCTGACAGGAACGTTTCCTTTATAAACCTGGGCAGGCACAGACAAGTGAGGGCCCCTGTGCAAATAGAATATATGGACCCTCTTCAAACTAGATATCTGCAACTTACATCTCAACTTACAGTTGCATAGACTTAATTTCCTGAGTCGAGATGGGTAACATCCCTGGTAGTATAGGGGCAGTGAAGGGGTTTATGGTTTAATTTCATCAATAGTGGTCAAGGGCCTTGATTGGTGAAATGCTAAAATCCCTGTCTAGGTCAGTGCAGATGTTACTGGGGGTCCTGGTGGACTAGGGTAGTAAAGAGTACTACCTGTGCTTCCAGTTTTCTGCTGCACTTCCACCCCTTCTGTGACCATAGACTGCTCAGACAATTACTGAGGCAGCTCAGACATTTGTGCAGACTTTGCGGTCAGATGAACTGAAATGTTCAGTGTCTGTGTAGTTTACATAAGAACCATGGAGAGTGTAAGTAAGGGGAGAGGCGAGAGACGCGGTATACTTCTTTTGAAAACCCACTGTGCCTCCTCCCTCCTCTAGCCCCTGTGCTCCCAATCAGGCTGCAAATGCTATATATGCCCACCTAGATATAAGTTTTTTTTTCTGTTACCTGATGGTAAACAATTGAAATGCCACCACCAATGTTAATGTGCTAAAAGAATCTTTATTTTAATCGCAGAATGCAAATTAGGTTGCCATATGTTCTATCACAGAAAAGCATTTGTACCAATGAGATGACCTTTAGCAGACATCTGCAAGGTAAAACATTACCATAAATTATAGAAATTGCAGTTATTAAAGTCCATTGCAGCAATGGAGTACAATTAATTGCTGTTTGTATGTGTTGAAGAATTTGAAAAATGTAAATGACTGTTCTCTGAAAAATGCTTCATCCAATGCTAACAATATACTGGAAGCAAATGAGGTGAATGAACATATCTCGGAAAAAGATATTTCTAAAATCATTTGCCATTTTATATAAAAGATATACTGGAAAAAAGAGACGTGAGGCGGCACTGCAGCAGACCTAAGGTAAGGGGTGGTATACTGTGAAAGCCAGTCCTGATTAAGGCAATATAATGCGGTGCTCTGCTGCTGGAATAGTGTAAAGTCCAAGCAAATATGATGTGATCCAAACATAAGAAACAACAGCAGCACTCACCAATTGCAGTAATGATAACCTTCTTTATTCGCACAATCGAAGTAAGTTACACAGGCTGGGGCGGACATGCAGCGTTGAGTCACTGAGTGATCAGCTGGCAACGGCCGTTTCGCGCACTTGCGCTTCTTCTGGCCTCTGACCTCATCGCGCTTGCTCTACGCTCCTTTTAATGCGTCCATGTTGCCTAGGCAACTCAGGACGCTACGGATTACCTCATCCCAACACAGGACGAGAGAGGTAAGAACAAACTATTCCCTGACATTAGCAATGCACCCATTCTATGGCATAGACCTGTAGCTATTATAGAAAGACACTTAGATTGTTTCGATCATTTAGTCCTAAAGGACCCATAGCGGCAGTACGGATGATCCACTCCGCCTCCTTCTGAAGGAGGAGGCGGTGTCTATCTCCACCTAGGGCTGGAATTGGAATGTGTTTGAGAGCTGCAAATTTTAGACACTTGGTGTTTTTGTCATGCCTACTCCGGACATGCTCTATCAATCTAGGGCAACCTTTTCCTGACTTAATTGAGTGGATATGGTCCCTGAATCTCTCATACATAGGGCGAATAGTCTTCCCTATTTAAAAAGACCCACAGGTGCATAGAACCAGGTAGACCACATACTTCATTATGACAGTTACCATCCATGTAGCGTAAAACAGGCTGTTCCTTATGGACAATTTATACGTCTTAAACGTATCAACAGCACAGAAACAGGATACAGTAAGCAGGCCCAGGTATTGAAAGAAAGACTTATACAGAGAGGGTACCCAGAGTCAGAACTCGATGCAGCCTTAGAGAGAGCAGGCAGATTTACACAGGAGGAACTTTTGAAGAAAAGCAGTTCTAGAAGACGGGCCACCAATAGGTTTACATTCGCCTTCAAATATAGCCCCTTAGCGGATACTTTCAAACAAGTGATTTACAAAAATTGGGACATCCTCAAGAATGAGGAGGGTCTCCAAGATTTAACGCATAACAAACCACTCATCACCTTTAAGAAATGCCATACAATTAAGGACAAGTTAGTAAGAAGCAGGCTTAAGGAAAATAAAACCAGCAATTGGCTTACTGAACGTCTTCCTATTGGAAATCATAAATGTGGGCACTGTTCCTTCTGCCAATACATCTACCAGGGCAAATATCTATTTTTTGCAGGCATTAAACATAGAGTGAAACAGTTTTTGACATGCAGGACCAAATATGTGGTCTACCTGGTTCTATGCACCTGTGGGTCTTTTTACATAGGGAATACTATTCGCCCTAAGTATGAGAGATTCAGGGAGCATAGCCACTCAATTAAGTCAGGAAAAGGTTGCCCTAGATTGATAGAGCATGTCCGGAGTAGGCATGACAAAAACACCAAGTGTCTAAAATTTGCAGCTCTCAAACCCATTCCAATTCCAGCCCTAGTTCAAGATAGACACCGCCTCCTCCTTCAAAAGGAGGCGGAGTGGATCATCCGTACTGCCGCTATGGGTCCTTTAGGACTAAATGATCGAAACGATCTAAGTGTCTTTCTATAATAGCTACAGGTCTATGCTATAGAATAGGTGCATTGCTAATGTCAGGGAATAGTTTGTTCTTACCTCTCTCGTCCTGTGTTGGGATGAGGTTATCCGTAGCGTCCTGAGTTGCCTAGGCAACATGGACGCATTAAAAGGAGCGTAGAGCAAGCGTGATGAGGTCAGAGGCCAGAAGAAGCGCAAATGCGCGAAACGGCCGTCGCCAGCTGATCACTCAGTGACTCAACGCTGCATGTCCGCCCCAGCCCGTGTAACTTACTTTGATTGTGCGAATAAAGAAGGTTATCATTACTGCAATTGGTGAGTGCCGCTGTTGTTTCTTATCTTTGGATCACATCATTTTATATAAAAGAGACAAGTATGAAATCTATAATTCAAAGAAGATGTTTGGTTTCTATAAACCCTTTTCAGATGTAGGTCTTCCAGATTAAAGCAGCAATGCAGCCAAATGCAACCAAATGCTGCAAACTACCCCATCCCACAGTCTCAGCCTACTGTACGGTTTTATAAATTGCTTCCTATGCAATATTAATTTTATGTATATTGATTCTGTATGTGAGGGATTAGCTCTTGTTTCGGGGGTCAATCTCTTCACAATTATCTTCAAGACACCAGGTTCAAGGTCCAAACAATGCATTTATTGTGGCACCCCAGCAAAAATAGAACAAAAAATAAATAAAAAATAAACACCTTGCCTGTCTGGGCTCTACCTAAACACAGTCATATCCCTGACTCACCTACAGCACCCTTCACACACGGTCATCACATGCGGCTTTTCCAGTCAATAGTCTAGCACTTTTGGGGGTATGGCCTCTAGCAGTCCTGTCGACTCTGACCTTGTGACCGTCGTTTCCCAGACCTCGCGTCTGGGCTGGGCTCTTATCCCAGACTGATTGTGGCACCTGGTGCTGCCGCAGACCTGATGACTGACGGTGAAGACATGGAAACTCCTGCCACAAATCTCCCCTAGCAGCTATGAGGCCTGTCACTGCCTCACATGTAAGAGATTGATGAATTCTTGAAAATTTCTCTACTCTTCCTCATGTCTTACACAACATTTTCAGCTCGCTCCCCCTAGAGTGTTGACATACAAATGGAATGTTATGCATTTACTGCGGTATTTCAGCTTAAATAATGTTCACCCATCCACTATATAGGTGACCAAAGCTAGATAAGAGGGGGTAAAACAGCTGTGCTCCACTATTTATAGTAGAGAAAAGAAAAAAGATAGAGGGTTATATTTCAAACTTTTGGGAAAAAGACTTTCTCCCAAAGTGAAATGAGTGTTTGTCCTGTACTTTGTTTTATTATTGTTATCCTGCTCCTGAAGAAGGATCTTACTATTAAAGATTATTGATGAAGATGCTGCTTCCTGAAGCTGACATCAATTTTTTATATTCTACAAGCGATCTTGGCGGAGGAGGTGGACCTGTCGGTGTCTTGAGTTTATCCTTCAGGCCTCTTCACCAGGGAAGTAAGTCTGTAACCAATTTATGAAATATACTGTACTTTTAATCATAAATACTACAACAGCACAAATATATTTTTTATTATACATTTTAATCTTTTTTGGTGAAAGAAATGGTTTCTGATCCCTAATCCAATCATCAATCTGCAGAATAATATTGCTTGCTATATTATCTGTATATCATACACCTTTTACATTGACGCAGTGGTACCTGGCGCTCGTTATTTTTCCTTCTTCCGTTCTCTTTTTCTAGGGGGATTTAATTCCCCTGAAAGTCTATCCACTTCACCGCTCCACTATTTATGTCACCTCTATAGACTTCAAAATGGAGTGGATGCCACTACAATTAAACATCTCCCAACCTCAGTCATGCAGCTGGGGGGAACGAGGGACTGAGGTTGCACATTCTGGCAATCTATTAGGGTCAAAGAAGTTGGACCCTAAACTATCTAGCACTTATCACTCATACAGTGAATACTTATTTAACAAAAATATTGAGAGGGGCTCTTTCTGAGTTTTATCCTATAGCTCTCTGATTTCTATGAGCACCCCGATTGCATCAAAGTTCACAAATGACTATTTGTGTCATGCAAACAGTGGCGTTGTGAGGGGGGTGCGGTGGGTGCCGGCTGCACCGGGTGACACCAGTCTGATGGGGTGTCACCCGCCAGCCGCTGGAGTTCTTCTTACTCACTCACAAGCACGTTGGCCCGGCCGTCACGTGGTGAAGGGGGTGTGACTGCCTGGTGAGTTGCGCCGCGGTGACTGCACTGCAGGAGCAGCCAGCAGGCTCAGGACTGGAGTCTGAAGCTAATGGATTGGGTGGTAAGTGACTCACTCACACAGCCAGACAGACCTGCCACTGCCGCACCTGAGTGAGGAGGAGGTGTGGTAGGTAGCGCAGAGAGCCCATATTGACTTTATATTTAGATGATTTAATTTAATACCCCATTATAGTGTTTATTATATTTAGGGGTGGCGGGGGGTTGGGGCCTCCAGGTCCAGCCAGGTTAAAGCTTGAACAGAAGGTGGAAATGCACTTTAATGCTCCATGACTCATGGAGCATTAAAGTGCATTTCCTGGAAATGCCCCAAACTACATAATGGAGGGCAGTGTGGGGGCAAATTACTTAGTGGGGGGTAAATTACATAATGGAGGGCAGTGTGGGGGGCAAACAACATAATGTGGGGCAGTGTGGGGGCAAATTACATAATGTGGGGCAGTGTGGGGGCAAATTGCTTAATGTGAGGCAGTGTGGGGGCAAATTGCTTAATGTGAGGCAGTGTGGGGGCAAATTACTTAATGTGGAGCAGTGTGGGGGGGCATATTACTTAATGTGGGGCAGTGTAGGGGGGCATATTACTTAATGTGGGGCAGTGTGGGGGGGCATATTACTTAATGTGGGGCAGTGTAGAGGGCAGTATTACTAATTATGCCACTCTAGAAGGGAATTACTATTGGTGGGACTATGAGGAGCACTATTACTATGGGAGCACTATTATTTCTTCAGGATAGTATTTGGGGGTATTGGGGAGCACAGCGAGCAGAAGGATAACACTGTGGGGACTCCAGGTTGGGGGATAATGATAGAAAAGTGATGAAGCTAATATATCCGTGTGTCACACTCTGCAGAGACGAGACGCGACTGAAAGAAGTGTCTGGACCAAATGGAGAAGATGATGACAGAGATCTACATCGGAGGAGACGTCACCTGGGAGGCCCTGGATGTGAGAGGTATGTGCTGCTGTATAGCAAGTACAGCAAAATGCGGGGGGAGGGGGGGACTTGGGCCATATTCATTGGGGCTGTATATATAGTGTATTTATGTATGTGTACCATGTATATGGTGTATTTATGTGTATGTGTGTTGGATATATATGGTGTACGTGTCGTGACGCCGCGCGTCCGCCGTTGAGTAGGGAACCTGTTCTCAAAAATTTGAATCCCACCCCTGACCCCCCCCCCTCCCCCGTTGTCGATCTGCCTGCTAGCACCCCCAACCCCCCCTCCCAAAATACCCCTGGGGGGGGTGACACCGTTTTCTACCGCATCGGGTAACACCAGCCTTAGCAACGCCACTGCATGCAAAACATTTTATTTTCTTTACCTTTAAATGGATCCCTGCTCATCATGATCTGACAAGTACTTACTGTTCTTTTGTAACACTATGTTGTCATTTGATTAGAGACAGGACACATTATAAAGCAGACAAAGCAATCACACTGCCGGAATAGAAATTGAATGTACATTTAAATTAGTTTGCAGGCACATCAATTATATCAAGTGTTAGTCTGTTTAAATAATACTTTACAATTAGCAAGCTAAAATTCATTGATTGAGCTTTGCAATCATGTAAATGACTGTACCTGTAAAGTTTTTTTATTTTTTTCCTAAAAGTCCCATACCTACTGCTGGGCAGATGAAAAACAACAAATGTTGTATAATTGATTGCGATACAAATGACTTAATAACATTGCTATGCTGTTAAGTTGCCAAAAATCCAAAACTTCATCTAACTATAGAGTCTGTAATACCAATGCGATCAACTATTATTGCACCTAGGACTTACTAGTAAAACTGGAGGTAGGGGCATAGTTGTGCCTAGAATGTGTGGGCTCCTAGGAGAATCCAGAGTTTATGGGCTCTTGGGAGGTTTAGGTCTTATTAATTTTAAAGGATCTGTCTCGAAAGGTCACATGACCAGATCTGTGCAGGTCCTCAAGGTAGAGAATGGATTTGCAAAGCTCGACAAAGGAGAGGGTGAGCCTCTATGCAATTGCCTAGGGTCTGATCTGGGGTCTATATTTGTTTAGAGGGTCTGGGTCTTTACATATTTAGGTCATCCAAGTCTGTATTTGTTTAGAATAGCTGATAAGGAGTTTGTATTTATTGTGTGGTATGCATTTATTCAAAAGTCTGTATTCAGGGGTCTGGTGTGCAATTTTTTGGGATTGTTGTTTGGATTTCATTTTTATGCCACGTACTGTGTGGTATAAATTACATGTTAACCTCAGTCTGTGGGTCAGTATGATTAAGATTACATCAAATAGTCTTTGCTGTGTTTTATTAATTTGTGTTGCTATATTCTCACATAAATAACTTTTAAACTTTTCCTTTGATTCAGTTGTGTGGGTGCCTTTTGCAGGGTGAGCTGTATTTTTTTTATTAAATACAACTGTTTGAAACTTTTTATTAAATCTTTTGGAAGGTGAAATGACTAAAAAATCAATGCTGTCACATTCACTGTGCAAGATAAATATTTTAATAGATTGGACTTTTTGAATGCAAAAACAATTATGATTATTTTTTATTCTTTAGATTGTTTACCTGACAAATGGGAAACGGTTATTAGTTTTTAATATGTTTTTTATACATTTTTATTTAAAAAAATTAGTAAGCTTTTAACACCTCCAAGTCACATAGCAGGTCTTAAGCCCACTCCATACACTCCCCTGTGATATGTGACATACATGTACAGAAGTGTTTGGTCTGGAGTCTGTATTTATTTAGTAGGAACTGTACTTATTTTTGCGTCTGATCTGAATCTGTATTTAATTAGGGGTCCTTGATACCATTGTGTACTCTGTGTTTGATTATGGATACTGTTATATAAACTAGCCATGTAAATGCCATGTAAATGCCATGTAAATGCTATTCCATACTTTTTTGCTGCATAATGACATATACCGTCCAGTATGAGGAGAGGGCAATTTATTTAACCTTTGCACTAGTAATATCACAGTAAAGGGATAAATATAATGAAGTTACATCACAGGAATCATTGGCTTCAAGATGCATTGTCACAGTGCATGCAATCTACTCAGTAAAATATCAGCATAGACGTTATATATACACAGTCATGTTAAAGTAATGGGATAACAATATGAATTGTAAGGGGAGTCAATGTATACTTCTCCCATGAGTTAAAGAGACTATACATGTTTCCCTTTCAGACAATGTTCAGCTGTTTGAACCATAATCTGGGAAAAGCCAAGGACAGGGCTGGTAGAGTTTGTGCAATTCAAATTTAGTCCAAGGGTCAGGGCAGGCAGCTCAGGGTCAGTATGGAGATCAGGGAGAGGTCAGCAACAAAGGGTCTAATCCAGAGACAGGTTGAACTTGGTAACTGGGAGAGCAAACAAGACAAATAGTGCATCTTTGTAGGAAACAAAGTTACTAGAAACAGAGGTGTAGCTATTGGGGTGGGGACTGCCCTAGACCTTCTGAGGAGGGGGGCCCACCAAGGGTTAAGATGAGTGGGCACATTGTCTCCACTATGCTGTGGGCCAGTGGCACCCTTAACTTTACCCACAGATGCATGAAAATGACATTGTAACAGGGTGCCGAAGGCGCACTCGGTCTCCCATCAGCCGCAGACCTGCTGCTTAGCTTCGGGAGCGAGGATCTGTGTTTGAGCTTGTTCCCAGGGCGGCTTTGCTAGCTGGGAGGCTCCCTGCTCCTAGGTCTGCCTTGAGCGCCAAGCTGATCACTCGGTGCTCAACTGGTCGGTCTGTCCGTCATGTGACGCTGGCCACGTCACATGACCCTCACTCCCCACTATAAATACAGGCAGCCTGCTGGCCACAGGTTGCCTGTTAATTTAGGTTCCTGGTGTTTGTTGGATACCTGTATACTTACCTGATCCCGTTCCCTGACCATCCTTTGCCTGCTCCTCCTGTACTGCGCATCCCTCCTGGTATTTTGACCTCGGCTTCCACCTGACTATTCTTTGCGGACTCCTTTGGTACTTCTCGACTCTCTTGGTATTTATGACCCAGGCTTCTCCTGACCATTCTTTGCTTATCCCTCTGTACTGCATTGTCCTCTTGGTTTTGACCCGGTCCATTCACTATCCGTTATTTGTCTTGTCTGTCCTTCCTGCACGTATCTTAAGTTAGGGACTGCCGTCCAGTTGTCCCCTGTCATCAGGACTCGTGAGGCAAGTAGGCAGGGCCAGGGGTGAGGGTGGAGCACAGTGGTCACTATCCTCCCCCCTGTGTGTGTGTGTACCTGACCGTTACAGACATTGCAGCAGGGTCACCGCCAGCCTGGCACCCTCACTGCAATACACTTTGCGACTGCCAAAGACCTGTGGCTAAATAATTTACATGCTGCTAGTCCTGGCCCAAACAAAAAGCCTCCTGCTGCCGGGTCCTTAGACAGCTGGCAGCAGGATAGATACAGAACATTTCTAGAATGGAGTTCCTGGCAGGCATGATGTCACAGGAAGAACATTATGTGGACTAATGGGCAGTGCATGCCAGATTACACAGGAAACATCAGTGCATGTTGGCATGGTGAAGACTGAGGAGTGGGTTGTAGCAGGTTAATACTGTATATGGATGGGGGTGGGGCTTATGCTAATTACATGGGGCTGTTTGTTGGAGGGGACTGAAGGAAGGGAATTGTGCTGTTATTTATATGGGACTGTATGTTGGATGAGCTGAAAGAAGAGAATGAGGTTCTTTACATGGAACTGTATTTCGAGGGCCTGGATCAAAGGGAGGGATTTTATTTAGATGGAACTGTATGTTAGGACAGGCTGGAGGGAGGGGAATGATGTTATTTACATGAAACTGTATGTTGGAGGAGCTTAAGGGAGGGAAGTGATGTTATTTACATGGGACTGTCTCAATATGTTGGAAGGGGCTGAAGGGAGAGGATTCATCTCCCTTCAGCCGCTTCCAACATACATTCCCATGGTTAGCAATGTTATTTACATAGAACTTTATGTTGGAGGAGCTGAAGGGAGGGGAACCTCTTCTGTAAGGAGTCCACTAGAATGGAGTTTCTATAAGCAGCTCCTGCAAGCAAGTCCATTCAAGTCATTTCAGCAATGAAGTGTCTAGAATACTAGTTGCTCCTGGCAGCTCCTCCATTTTAGGACCCTCACAGCTAAACTACCTCCAGGAACTAAATTCCCAGCAACTCACCAGGAACTGTCTAGAGTACAGTTACTGTATGGAAGACCTGCCAAAAGTAACTCCATTCTAGATGCAACCTTAAAGAGGCTGTCCACTTTTATTATGTTTTTCACAGAACCCCACAGCATGGCCAGATCTGTTGTGATGATCATACTTATCTGGTCCCTGCTGCTTGGTTCTGGATCCATTGCTCTGGGGATGGATCTACAGCTCCTGGGTGTACCCACATCAACATCAAGACCAACATAGGAAGTTGAAAACATGCATTGGGGAGCCCACTGAGTTGGGTGCCTGCTCAGATGTTTTTCACCCCCTCTTCCTGTGATGAACCCCTAGCTATGCCACCGACTAAAACCCTTTTGCTCAGCTGGGCCCACAGTTCAGGAGAAGAGGGATGCTGTTGGTTCTGGACCACCGAAGACCTGGAGCAGAAGGATGGATGTTATTGGAGCATGCCAGGGCTGATTGGTTATTACTCTAGCTGCAGCATTTTGAACTAGCTGGAGGTGGTGTATTGCTTTGTCTGGGGAGCCTACATATAGGGTATTACAGTAGTCCCGATGTGAGGTTATGAGAGCGCTTAACAGTGTGGATAATTCTACTGTACTGGAATGAGGTGTTTGATTCTTGCAATATTTCTCAGGGGGAAGTATGAAGATTTAACAATGGCTGATATATGTTTCCTGAGAGAGAGTTCCCCATCAATAACTACATACCCCGTAAATTTTGTACATGGTCTGAGCTTTGAAGGGTTGTACTTCCCAGAGATAGAGGTGCTAGATGTGCAAGTTGCCACTTTCCTGCGAGACTTTGCCCTCGATCCAGAAGAACTTCTGTTTTGTCCGGGTTCAGTTTAAGCTAGCTGGCATTCATCTATTCTTGTAGTTCAGCAAGGCAGGAATTTATGGTTGGGGTATGTACAACAGTTGTTCGGCCCATAGTGAGCCAGAATTCTGGTACATTTAGCTCAATAAATCTCCTCCAAGTCACACTTATGACACAGCTTTTTGGCAAAAAATATTATTAAAATATTTTATTCTACAAAGTATTTCAGAATTATTCTATTTTTATTTCATAGAAGTAAATTCATTGTCACTCTGTGCATATTTTTAAACTAATCAGTGATATCAGAACAAAACTATAATAAAAGCAAATATATATTAATTTTATC
This sequence comes from Bufo bufo, assembly GCF_905171765.1. Taxonomy (NCBI): domain Eukaryota; kingdom Metazoa; phylum Chordata; class Amphibia; order Anura; family Bufonidae; genus Bufo; species Bufo bufo. The sequence goes on from NC_053391.1 coordinate 387,600,658, forward strand.
AACCATTAACCCCTTAACGCCCAGCACCGTACAAGTACGGCGCAACTGGACGTGACTTAAAGCTCAGCGCCGTACATGTACGGCGCGCTGATCAGGCGGGTGCAGGAGCTGCAACCGGCTGATCCACGGCAGGGGTCCAGCAGTCACTGATAGCCGGACCCCTGCTGCATTAACCCAGTGCAAGGAGGAAGCAGCCATCGGGTCCCCGCACTGCTGTGACAGGGACCCGATGGTAGGGAGGGCAGCCCAATGCCTTCCTTAGGCATCGTGGCTGCCTTCTGGGAAAGCCTATGAGATCCAGCCCCTTGGATCTCACAGGCAAGCTGGCTGAAGTGTATTACAGTCTGTAAAACACTTACAGACAATGCATCACAATACAGAAGTATTGTGATGCACTGTAAAGGGGATAAGACCACCAAAAGATGAAGTACCAGAGTGGGACAAAAAAAATCGAGTGAAAAAAAAGTTTAAAAAAATTACGTTAAAATTTATTTTTTTAACGTTTCAAGTAAAAAAAAATTTTTTTCCCAAAATGAAGTTTAACCCCTTAAGGACTCAGCCCTATTTCACCTTAAAGAGCTTCTGTCACCCCCCTACAGTCATTTTTCATTTTTTGGCTACTTAAAATCCTTATACTGCGATTTATCAATATATAGTGCTCTTACTCTTTTTTGTTCAGTAGTTTCTTCAAAAAACGGACTTTCATAATATGTAAATTACCCCTCTACCAGCAAGTAGGACGGCTACTTGCTGGTAGCAGCCGCATCCTCCTTTCATAAAGACGCCCCCTCCTCATGTTGATTGACAGGGCCAGTGAGTGCTCTCGTCCTCTGGCTGGCCCTGTCTGCATTTTAAATCTCGCGCCTTCGCCGTACCGGTCTTCAGTCGGCGCAGGCGCACTGATAGGAGGACGCTCGCTCGGCCGCTCCTTTCTCAGTGTGCCTGCGCCGCTGACGTCACATCTACACCCGGCGCAGGCACACTGAGGAAGGAGCGGCCGAGCAAGCGGCCTTCTATCATTTTTATTTATAAAAAAATACCAAATTTACCAAAAATGTGTAAAACATTGCAAATTTCCAAGTTTCAATTTCTCTACTTCTATAATACATAGTAATACCTCCAAAAATAGTTATTGCTTTACATTCCCCATATGTCTACTTCATGTTTGGATCATTTTGGGAATGATATTTCATTTTTTGGGGATGTTACAAGGTTTAGAAGCAAATACATAATAAAAACCACCCAAAAATGACCCCATTCTATAAACTACACCCCTCAAGGTATTCAAAACTGATTTTACAAACGTCGTTAACCCTTTAGATGTTCTACAAGAATTAATGGAAAATAGAGATACAATTTAAAAATGTCACTTTTTTGGCAGATTTTCCATAAAAAAAAATTTTTTCCAGTTACAAAGCAAGGGTTACCAGCCAAACCAAACTCAATATTTATGGCCCTGATTCTGTAGTTTACAGAAACATCCCATATGTGGTCGTAGACCGCTGTACGGGCACACGGCAGGGCGCAGAAGGAAAGGAATGCCATACGGTTTTTGGAAGGCAGGTTTTGCTGGACTGTTTTTTTTTTACACCATGTCCCATTTGAAGCCCCCCTGATGCACCCCTAGAGTAGAAACTGCATAAAAGTGACCCCATCTAAGAAACTACACCCCTCAAGGTATTCAAAACTGTTTTTACAAATGTCATTAACCCTTTAGGTGTTCCACAAGAATTAATGGAAAATCGAGATAAAATTAAAAAACTTCACTTTTTTGGCAGATTTTCCATTTTAATAATTTTTTTCCAGTTACAAAGCAAGGGTTACCAGCCAAACCAAACTCAATATTTATGGCCCTGATTCTGTAGTTTACAGAAACACCCCATATGTGGTCGTAGACCGCTGTACGGGCACACGGCAGGGCGCAGAAGGAAAGGAATGCCATACGGTTTTTGGAAGGCAGGTTTTGCTGAACTGGTTTTTTTTGACACCATGTCCCATTTGAAGCCCCCCGATGCACCCCTAAAATAGAAACTCCAAAAAAGTGACCCCATTTTAGAAACTACGGGATAGGGTGGCAGTTTTGTTGGTACTAGTTTAGGGTACATATGATTTTTGGTTGTTCTATACTACACTTTTTGTGAGGCAAGGTAACAAGAAATAGCTGTTTTGGCACCGTTTTTATTTTTTGTTATTAACAATATTCCTCTGACAGGTTATATAATGTGGTATTTTTATAGAACAGGTTGTCACGGACGCGGCGATACCTAATATGTATACTTTTTTTTATTTATGTAAGTTTTACACAATGATTTCTTTTTTGAAACAAAAAAAATCATGTTTTAGTGTTTCCATAGTCTGAGAGCCATAATTTTTTCAGTTTTTGGGCCATTACCTTGGGTAGGGTATGATTTTTGCGGGATGAGATGACGGTTTTATTGGCACTATTTTGGGGTGCGTGTGACTTTTTGTTCGCTTGCTACTACACTTTTTGTGATGTAAGGTGACCAAAAATAGCTTTTTTTACACTGTTTTTATTTTAAATTTTTTACGGTATTCACCTGAGGGGTTAGGTTATGTGATATTTTTATAGAGCAAGTTATTACTGATGCTGCGATACCTAATATGTATATTTTTTTTTATTTATGTAAGTTTTACACAATGATTTCATTTTTGAAGCAAAAAAAATCATGTTTTAGTGTTTCCATAGTCTGAGACCCATAATTTTTTCAGTTTTTGGGCGATTACCTTGGGTAGGGTATGATTTTTGCGGGATGAGATGACGGTTTTATTGGCACAATTTTGGGATGCATATGACTATTTGATCGCTTGCTATTACTTTTTTTGTGATGTAAAGTGACAAAAAATGGTTTATTTAGCACTGTTTTTAATTTTTATTTTTTACGGTGTTCATCTGAGGGGATAGGTCATGTAATATTTTTATAGAGCCGGTCGATATGATCACGGCGATACCTAATATGTATACTTTTTTTTATGAGGTGACGGTTAGATTGGTACTATCTTGGTGGGCAAACGCCTTTTTGATCACTTGCTGTTGTACTTTTTGTGATGTAAGGTGACAAAAAAATTGTTTATTTAGCATAGTTTTTATTTTTTACGGTGTTCATCTGAGGGGTTAGGTCATGTGATATGTTTATAGAGCCGGTCGATACGGACGCGGCGATACCCTATTTTCTACCAATTTTTTTTAACTTTATTTGGGGAAAATTACGTTTTTGTTTATTTTTACTTGAAACTTTATTTTTTGTCCCACTTTGGGATTTCAACTTTTGGGGGCCTTTTGCAATGCATTCCAATACTTCTGTTATGAAATGCATTGGCTGTATGAGTAATACAGTGAGTATTACTCATATAGCTTCCGGCCTGTGAGATCCAGGGGGCTGAATCTCACAGGCTCGTCACCGGTTTAAAAAATTGGGCAAATATTGTCAAAATATCACATGACCTAACCCCTCATGTGAACACCGTAAAAAAAAAAAAAGCTATTTTTTGTCACCTTACATCACAAAAAGTGTAATAACAAGTGATCAAAAAGTCATATGCACCCCAAAATAGTGCTAATCAAACCGTCATCTCATCCCACAAAAATGAAATGATACCCTACCTAGGAAAATCGCTCAAAAACTGAAAAAAAACATGGCTCTCAGACTATGGAGACACTGAAAAAAGATTTTTTGAAATAAAAAAATGCTGTTATTGTGTAAAACATATTTAAATAAAAAAGTATACATAGTAGCTATCGCCGCGTCCGTAAAAACTTGCTTTATAAAAATACCACATGGTCTAACCTGTCAGATGAACATTTTAAACAGCAAAAAATAAAAACGTTGCAAAAACAGCTATTTTTTGTAATTATGCAAAAGTGTAATATTGAGCAACCAAAAATCCTATGTACCCTAAAATGGTACCAACAAAACTGCCACCTTGTCCTGTAGTTTCCAAAATTGGGTAATTTTTTGGGAGTTTCTACTCTAGGGGTGCATCAGGGGGTCTTCAAATGTGACATGAAAGCTTAAAATTATCCCAGTGAAATCTGCCTTCCAAAAACCATATGGCGTTCCTTATCTTCTGCGCACTGCTGTGTGTCCGTACAGCAGTTTACAACTATATATGGGGTGTTTCTGTAAACTACAGAATCAGGGCAATAAATATTGACTTTTGTATGGCTGTTAACCCTTTGTTTGTTAGTGGAATTTTTTTAATTAAAATGGAAAATCTGCCCAAAAAGTAAAATTTTGAAATTTCTTCTCCATTTTCCATTAATTCTCGTGGAACATCTAAATGGTTAACAAAGTTTGTAAAATCAGTTTTGAATACCTTGAGGGGTATAGTTTCTAAAATGGGGTCACTTTTTTGGAGTTTCTACTCTAGGAGTGCATCAGGGGGTCTTCAAATGTGACATGGCAGCTTAAAATTATCCCAGTGAAATCTGCTTTCCAAAAACCATATGGCGTTCCTTTCCTTCTGCACAATGCCGTGTGCCCGTACAGAGGTTTATGACCACATATAGGGTGTTTCTGTAAACTACAGAATCAGGGCAAAAATATTGAGTTTTGTTTGGCTGTTAACCCTTGCTTTGTTAGTGGAAAAAAAAGTTACTAAAATGGAAAATCTGAAATTTCATCTCCATTTACCATTAATTCTTGTGGAACATTTAAAGGGTTAACAAAGTTTGTAAAAATCAGTTTTGAATACCTTGAGGGGTGTAGTTTCTAAAATGGGGTCATTTTTGGGTGGTTTCTATTATGTAAGCCTCACAAAGAGACTTCAGAACTGAACTGGTCTTTAAAAAGTGGGTTTTGGAAATTTACTGAAAAATTTCAAGATTTGCTTCTAAACTTCTAAGCCTTCTAATGTTCCCAAAAAATAAAATGGCATTCACAAAATGATCCAAACATGAAGTAGACATATGGGGAATGTGAAGTAGTAACTAATTTTGGAGTTATTATTATCTATTATAAAAGTAGAGAAATTGAATTTGGAAATTTGCTAATTTTTCCAAATGTTTGGTAAATTTGGTATTTCTTTTATAAATAAAAAATAATAATTTTGACTCAATTTTACTACTGTCATGAAGTACAATATGTGACGAGAAAACAAACTCAGAATGGCCTGGATAAGTAAAATCATTTAAAAGTTATTACCACATAAAGTGACACATGTCAGATTTGCTAAAAATAGCCTGGGCAGAAAGGTGAAAAAATGGTTTGGTCCTGAAAGGGTTAATTCTTTTGCGATGTGGAATCAGCAGGGTCAGAATCAGCTCTGTTAAACCACCTTAAACAGCTCAAAATATGTTACTGTATGTCAAATTTCAATATTGCTAAACTGTGAATTTTTACTGTATGTGTTATAAAAAGCAGTGCATATTGACAATAGTAAACTATGGTTATGTTGTTACTATTTGTTTATTTTAGGTCAAAAACTTAAAGAGGACCTTTCACTAGTTTAAAAACTAACTATATCAGTGGGCAGAGCGGCGCCCCGGGGTCCCCCTGCACTTACTAGTATGTCTGGGCGCCGCTCCGTTGGCCCGGTATAGGCTCCGGTGTCTGCAGCTCCCTCTGTTGTACTGGGCTATGAGCTGTGCGCTATGATTGGCCAGCGCTGCAGCAAGGGACAACCCTAATACAAAAACTCCGCCCAGTACAACAGAGGGAGCTGCAGACACTGGAGCCTATACCGGGCCAACGGAGCGGCGCCCAGACATACTAGTAAGTGCAGGGGGACCCATGGGCGCCGCTCTGCCCACTGATATAGTTAGTTTTTAGTTTTTAAACTAGTGAAAGGTCCTCTTTAAGGCAAGGACCTCAAAAGGTAGTATTTTCCAAAATACTACCGGTACCACGAGCCACACATGAAAGGCAGCGGGAGATTAGGCAGGTTAACAAGTGGCTCAAGAACTGGTGTAAGAAGGAGGGGTTTGGGTTCCTGGAGAACTGGGCCAATTTCTCTGTTGGCTACAGGCTCTATCGTAGGGATGGGCTTCACGTCAATGGGGAAGGGGCAGCTGTATTGTGGGAGAAGATGGTTAGAAGGTTGGATGAGTGTTTAAACTAGGGACTGGGGGTAGGGTAATTACGTTATAGGATGGGTAGATAGTGCAGATAGAGACCGGGGGCAAGGTAATGGGACTAGGGGAGAAATGGAAGGAGGGACTAGAACAGCTCAGAAGGAAAAGTGTAGGGTACAAAATTTACATAAACCTCTTCAATGCATGTATACTAATGCCAGAAGCCTGACTAATAAAACTGGGGAACTGGAATTAGTGATGTGTGAGAAGAACTATGACATAGTGGGAATAACTGAGACATGACTGGATGATAGTTATGACTGGGCGATTAATGTACAGGGTTACAGTCTGTTTAGAAAGGATCGCCAAAACCAGAGAGGGGTAGGAGTCTGCCTTTATGTAAAGTCCAGCCTAAAGCCCACACTCTGGGAAGATATAAGTTAGGGACATGAACATGTGGAGTCACTGTGGGTAGAAATACATGGATGCAAAAACAATAATAAATTACTAATAGGAGTTTATTATAAACCACCTAATATACCAAAATCCACAGAAAATCTGCTACTAAACGAGATAGACGAGGCAGCAAATCATAATGAGGTGGTTATTATGGGGGACTTCAACTACCCAGATATAGACTGGGAAATTGAAAATTGCATATCTCATAAAGGAAACAGGTTCTTGGCAATAACCAAAGACAATTACTTTTCCCAACTGGTTCAGAACCCGACTAAAGGGACGGCCATACTGGACTTAGTATTAACCAATAGACCTGACAGAACAACAGATGTGAAGGTCGGGAGACATCTGGGAGATAGTGACCATAAAGTAATAACCTTCCAATTATCATTAAAAATAGTGTTTCTTCAGGGAGGAACAAAAATACCAAACTTCAAAAAAGCTAAATTTAGCCAGCTAAGAGAGGCCATAAGCCTAACTAACTGGGACAAATAAAAATACTGCCACAAAATGGGATATTTTTAAAAGCATTCTAAAATCTAATTGTGAGAGGTGGATACCTTATGGGACTAAAAGGGTAAGGAACAAGAAGAAAACAATGTGGATAAATAGAGCTGTAAAGAATGTAATAAATGACAAAAAGAAAGCATTTAAATCACTAAAACAGGAGGGCAGCGAGGAAGCACTGAAAAACTATAAGGAAAAAAATAGAATATGTAAAAAACTAATAAAAGCAGCCAAACTAGAGACCGAGAGATTTATTGCCAAAGAGAGCAAAACTAACCCTAAAAGGTTTTTTAATTATATAAATAATTAAAAGTAAAAATCTGAAGGTGTCGGCCCTCTACAAAGGGTAGAGTTGCAGAGAGCAATGAGGAGAAAGCAAAGCTACAGTAGGTGAACCCGATTTTGTGTCAATCTCGCTCTCTTTCTCGGCGAGATTGAGCACCTACGAGCCCCATCGCGGGAGCCAGCGCCGAGCTGGCTTGCCGCGATGGAGACAGAGCCGTCATAGAAGCGACGGGAGATCCGACTTGGATTCCCGCCAATTCTACACGTGTGCGGCGTTTGTTATGAATTCTGAGGGGGAAGTCCCCGCCGGATTTTAAATAAAAATCCGGCATGGGTCCCCCCCTCAGGAGCATACCGGGCCCTTAGGTCTGTTATGGGTTGTAAGGAGAGCCCCCCCTACGCCGAAAAAAACGGCGTAGGGGGTCCCCCTACAATCCATACCAGACCCGTATCCAAAGCACGCTACCCGGCCAGCCAGGAAGGGAGGGGGGACGAGCGAGCGCCCCCCCCCCCCCTCCTGAGCCGTACCAGGCTGCATGCCCTCAACATGGGGGGGTTGGGTGCTCTGGGGCAGGGGGCGCACTGCGGCCCCCCCACCTCAGAGCACCCTGTCCCCATGTTGATGAGGACAGGGCCCCTTCCCGACAACCCTGGCCGTTGGTTGTCGGGGTATGCGGGCGGGAGGCTTATCGGAATCTGGGAGCCCCCTTTAATAAGGGGGCCCCCAGATACCGGCCCCCCACCCTAAGTGAATGAGTATGGGGTACATCGTACCCCTACCCATTCACCTGCAAGAAAAGTGGTAAAAACACAAATAAACCACACAGTGTATTAAAATATTTTATTTTTCTGCTCCGGAGGCCGCCCCCTGTCTTCTTTATTAGCTCTTTTACCAGGGGGGGCTCTTCTTCTTCCGCTATCCCGACGGGTCTTCTCCGCTATCTGGGGGGGTCTTCTCAACTCTCCGGGGTTCTCCTTCTGTCTTCGCCGCTCTCCGTTGTTGACTCGGCGCACCCCGGTTCTTCGTCTCGCGAGATCTCGGATTTTAAATAAAAATTTAGCGAGACGAAGAACCGGGGTTCTCCTTCTGTCTTCGCCGCTCTCCGTTGTTGACTCGGCGCACCCCGGTTCTTCGTCTCGCTAAATTTTTATTTAAAATCCGAGATCTCGCGAGACGAAGAACCGGGGTGCGCCGAGTCAACAACGGAGAGCGGCGAAGACAGAAGGAGAACCCCGGAGAGTTGAGAAGACCCCCCGGATAGCGGAGAAGACCCGTCGGGATAGCGGAAGAAGAAGAGCCCCCCCTGGTAAAAGAGCTAATAAAGAAGACAGGGGGCGGCCTCCGGAGCAGAAAAATAAAATATTTTAATACACTGTGTGGTTTATTTGTGTTTTTACCACTTTTCTTGCAGGTGAATGGGTAGGGGTACGATGTACCCCATACTCATTCACTTAGGGTGGGGGGCCGGTATCTGGGGGCCCCCTTATTAAAGGGGGCTCCCAGATTCCGATAAGCCTCCCGCCCGCATACCCCGACAACCAACGGCCAGGGTTGTCGGGAAGGGGCCCTGTCCTCATCAACATGGGGACAGGGTGCTCTGAGGTGGGGGGGCCGCAGTGCGCCCCCTGCCCCAGAGCACCCAACCCCCCCATGTTGAGGGCATGCAGCCTGGTACGGCTCAGGAGGGGGGGGGGGGGCGCTCGCTCGTCCCCACTCCCTTCCTGGCTGGCCGGGTAGCGTGCTTTGGATACGGGTCTGGTATGGATTGTAGGGGGACCCCCTACGCCGTTTTTTTCGGCGTAGGGGGGGCTCTCCTTACAACCCATAACAGACCTAAGGGCCCGGTATGCTCCTGAGGTGGGGACCCATGCCGGATTTTTATTTAAAATCCGGCGGGGACTTCCCCCTCAGGATTCATAACAAACGCCGCACACGTGTAGAATTGGCGGGAATCCAAGTCGGATCTCCCGTCGCTTCTATGACGCGCTTGCTGGGATGTGCTGTCACTATTCCAGTGAGTGCGAGATCTCGGCACCATGTCGCCGAGTATCAGCGCGACGCTGTCGTGCTAAAAGCACAATATCACAAACACCTACTGTATTTAAAAAAAATTCTCCACTGTATTCACTGAAGAAAATAAACTGTCAGATGAAATGCAGAATGTAAAAGTTAATTCCCCATAAAAAGTGCCCTGTCTGACCCAGGAAGAAGTACAGCGGAGGAAGATTAAAATAGACAAATCACCAGGACCAGAGAATTAAGTAATGCCATAGCCAGACCCTTATTTCTGATATTTAAGGACTCTATACTGACAGGGAGTGTTCCACAGGATTGGTGCATAGCAAATGTGGTGCCAATATTCAAAAAGGGTCCAAAAACAGAGTCCGGAAACTATAGGCTGGTAAGTTTAACATCTGTCGTGGGTAAACTGTTTGAAGGTTATCTAAGAGATGCTATCTTGGAGTACCTCAATGAAAGTAAGCAAATTACGCCATATCAGCATGGCTTTATGAGGGATCGGTCATGTCAAACTAATTTAATCAGTTTCTATGAGAAGTAAGTTCTAGACTTGACAGCGGCGAATCAATGGATGTCGTATATATCTGGACTTCTCCAAAGCATTTGACACTGTACCGCATAAAAGGTTAGTATATAAAATGAGAATGCTCGGACTGGGAGAAAATGTCTACATGTGGGTAAGTAACTGGCTCAGTTATAGAAAACAGAGGGTGGTTATTAACGGTACACACTCAGATTGGGTCACTGTCACTAGTGGAGTACCTCAGGGGTCAGTATTGGGCCCTATTCTCCTCAATATATTTATCAATGATCTTGTAGAAGGCTTGCACAGTAAAATAATTTTTTTTGCAGATGACACTAAACTGTGTAAAGTAATTGACACGGAAGAGGACAGTATACTGCTACAGATGGATCTGGATGGATTGGAGGCTTGGGCAGATAAGTGGAAGATGAGTTTTAGCACTGACAAATGTAAGTTTATGCACATGGGAAGGAATAATGCAAATCAACCGTACATACTAAATGGTAAAACACTGGGTAACACTGACATGGAAAAGGACCTAGGAATTTTTGTGAACGGCAAACTAAGCTGTAAAAACTAGTGTCAGGCAGCTGCTGCCAAGGCCAATAAAATAATGGGTTGTATCAAAAGGGGCATAGATGCCCGTGATGAGAACATAGTCCTAACACTATAAATCATTAGTCAGACCACACATGGAGTACTGTGTACAGTTCTGGGCTCCTGTGAACAAGGCAGACATAGCAGAGCTGGAGAGGGTACAGAGGAGGGCAACTAAAGTAATAACTGGAATAGGTCAACTACAGTACCCTGAAAGATTATCAAAATTAGGGTTATTCACTTTAGAAAAAAGACAACTGAGAGGAGATCTAATTACTATGTATAAATATAGCAGGGCTCAGTACAGAGATCTCTCCCATTATCTATTTATCCCCAGGACTGTGACTGTGACAAGGGGACATCCTCTGCTTCTGGAGGAAAGAAGGTTTGTACACAAACATAGAAGAGGATTCTTTACGGTAAGAGCAGTGAGACTATGGAACTTTCTGCCTGAGAAGGTGGTGATGGTGAGTTCACTAAAAAAGTTCAAGCGGGGCCTGGATGTATTTCTGGAGTGTAATAATATTACAGGCTATAGCTACTAGAGATGGGTCGTTGATCCAGGGAGTTATCCTGATTGGAGTCGGGAAGGATTTTTTTCCCCTTAAGTGGGGAAAATTGGCTTCTACCTCACAGAGTTTTTTTTGCCTTCCTCTGGATCAAATTGTAGGATAACAGGCCGAACTGGATGGACAATTTTTTTTTTTCCGTCCTTATATACAATGTTACTATGTTATACTTGAAATCAATGTGAAAAATTTCAACTGCAATTACATTATGGCAATACAGTAAAAGTAGCAAGACATTACAGGGAATGCAATACAGACTTATTGCTTAGTCAGCTACTTATAAATTTGTCCATACACCTTCAATAGCTGTCGGACAAATGCTGCTATCTTTTCGCGACTCTTCCATTTACATACACACTGGGCTGGTTTGTGTTTCCAATAGGAAGAGAAAGCCACTACCAGACACCACCTAGGGAACAAAAAAATAAAAAAATCGTATATTGGAATTCAACATGCCATCATCTGTTGGGGAGAGATGAGAGTTTCCCATACACATTAGATTTATGGCTGGCTCTGCTGAAAATGGTGGATTTGGCCAATAAAACTAACGTATATGAAAGCCTTGAGAAACACATTGTCTTTGTTTGCATTACACAGCTTTTTCACTTGTAAAGCTCCTTTAAATGGGCAGGCAGTTGGGGAAGTTATCGAGAAGAAGCGTTGCTAGGAAAATTCATTCCTGATAATTACCTTATGTGAAAGTGCTGTCAATTACAATCAGGTAAAATTAAGCTTCATCTGGACACCAAAATTATTTCTGTGTAAACAGAGATCTGCTGCTCAAAATTGGTGTACTTTATGACACATTTATCAAATGCCACATATTTGATAAATTTGTCTTATCCTTAAACCTAACACTTTTGTCTAGAAAAGCTACTCCAGTTCTCCTACTCCACCTTCTACTGGAGCGAGATTGCAACCTTTTGCGCAAATTTAAAAAAATGAAGTGATAAATCTGAAGTGAAATTTATTAACATAGCTAACCACAACCACTCTTCCACCTATATTTTAAAACTGGAGTAAGTGGAGTAAAAATGCAAAAAGTTGCAAAATTGTGAGTGCAAAAAGTCATTGATCCCTGTAGCAATCCTTCGCCCCATACAGCATAGTTGATTGATGCATGTAAACAGTGGTTTAATGTTAAAGTTGTCAAAATGTTTACTGTGAGACAAAGCTTAATGTAAGCTAACTATGTACTTTCTGTAGTAAAAGTGATTAATGTGGCTTCATTATCTGTCTGTATTCCAAAAGGCTGTCTGTGGAAGGCAGTAGTAAACGGGCAGCCCTTAGAGACAATTGCAGGGTGGTAGGCTGGTCCCACCCTCCCGGTGAGGGAATTGCTGGCATGTAGGCCAAAAGAGAAGACATTGGTAGTAGTTGCTGAATAGTGTTGATAACGAATATTTGAACTGCAAATTTCTATCGCGAATATCGGCACTTCGAGAATTTGCGAATATTTAGAATATAGTGATATATATTCGTAATTTCGAATATTCAAGATTTTTTTTTAATCATTAAACATGATCCCTCCCTGCTTCTATCTTGTGGGCCAATGAGAAGGCTGCAATATCTTTGACTTTAGGAGTAGTGTTGATTGCGAATTTTCGTAATGCAAATTTTTAACGTGAATTTTTCAATTGCCATTTGCCAGAATCAAGAAAATAATGACTGGAGATAACGAATTCTCGAATTCGCGAATATATGGCGAATATTCGGCCAAATATTTGCAAAATACGAATTTAAATATTGCCCCTGCCGCTCATCCCTATTGCTGAAGTTGATAATGTAACACCCCAGAGTGGTGCTACCACTCCTGTACCCTGCTACTATCTCTAATGGGCTAACCTGTATGTCATCTTATGTATTTTGTTCCAGATCCTCTCCACAATGTGCATTCCTAATCTTGTTATGCAACTGTTTATTACATATAATGTGCCTGGTTCACCAGCAGGTGGCAGCAAATATAGTAGAGCATATAGTTAGAGGGAATGGAACTTACCATTACATTCCCAAAAACTTATGCTATTTCACTTGCATGGTGGACTGTATGTTCAGATTAAGCGTATACAATTCTCAAAAAAATAAGTATGTGATGGTCATACAATAGGTATTACCATTACATTCTCCCCCCTTTGGGCTGAAGTGGGCCAGTCCTGCTTCCTGCCGAAAGGGTGGGGCAGAATACTCCAGTTAGTTCTAGTCTACTCTAGACCAGGGAAGGGAGTGCAGGGACACATCACTGCCTGACGTACCCATGCCAGCCAGAGCACCTTAAATTCTGCTGGTCATGGAGGCAGAAACCCTGAAGCTTCAGGAGCCAGGAGAAAAGTTCCTCGGCTGAACATAAGTCCAACTACAGAGTGAAGTGCAGCATCAAGAAGAAGTCAATTTATTCAGTCAGCTTGTCAGTACAGCAGAGAGAAAGAGATAAAGCAGAGTTGAGTTTGCTGCCAATTTATGCTAAAGTCTGCTGGAACCAAGACAAAGCCTGAAAACTGTTTGGAGAAACGTTTATTCAAGTAAAGCTGACATTGAAATTTATCTCAAGGTCTGGACTCAAGTTGTTTTTCCTCCATCCCTCAATTGTTCCCCCTTTTTATTGCTTCGGAGCCAAAGCCTTGGGTCCAGCGGTATCCAGGTAGGAGCACCGTGACACACATAAAGAAACATTTGGGCCGCACTACACCACTCGGCATTTCCTACACCTGGGACGGGATAGAGGGCCCTGGGGGGCAGCACCCATTGCAATAAGTTGTAGCTGAAGCAGAAACAAAGTGTCTTTATCAAGGGAGATGCAAACCCTGTGAGATAGCAAGCTGCCAGCAATGCAGCTGTGCTAAGAGCCAACCTCTGAGAGAGAGAGAACAGACTTCTATTTAAGGTTGAGGACTATTAAAATGGACAAGAAAGCCAGTGAAGATAACACACATTTATGGCTGTAGACTGCATGTGGAGAAGGTACATTGCTACACTGAGAAGGACTGGCCATCTGTTAAAGGACAGCACCCCATGGTTGGGCATTGCTGGGATATTGAGCAAGAAATTGCACTACTTTGGTCAGTTGGCATGTATGTTATACATGAAGAAAGGACTCAGGGAGGACCATCATAGTATCCACCACTTATACACAGCCTTTGGAAAAGCCCACCATGATATATCTGAGGACTGTGTTCATTATTTGTACTTGTTCTGTGCCACCCATAATAAGTAAAAGAAAGACTATGATCTGCTTTAACCAAGCTGGCCTAGTCATTTGTCGGCATATCTGACCCAGGGCAGCCCAACCATCAAGGTGTGTCCTGAGTAGAAAAAAGGGTGTGTCTCTCCCAACAATGCACGCCCGGTCTGGGGGACAGCTGGAGCAGGTTTAGCCACGGTAAGGACTGCACACTGGCTGCAAACTCTCAACCGGTTAACCAAATCTGCTGTCTTGGAGTAACCTTTGATTCTGTCCTGTCCTTCAAACCACACATCCAAGCCCTTTCCACCACCTCACCCCAACTCCAATTCAAAAATATCTCTCGGATCCACACAGTCCTAATTGAGGAGTCTGCAAAACCTGTGGTCAGAGTAGTCTGTGGCCTTCCATCTAGCACCCTCACGCTCCTCCAATCTACCCTCAACTCTGCTGCCCGACTAATCCACCTCTTCCCCCATTACTCTTCTGCCTCTCCACTCTGCCAATCCCTCCACTGGCTCCCTATTGCCCAACAAATTCTGTTCAAAATACTAACAAATACATATGAGGCTATCCACAACCTGTCCTCTCCGTACATCCTTGAGCTACTTTCTCAAAACATCCCCACATGTAATCTCTGATCCTCACAAGATTTCCTTCTCTACTCATATCACCTCTTAACACAATCGCCTCCAAGATTTCTCCCATGCATTCCCTATACTTTGGAACTCTGTACCCCAACATATCAGACTCTCGCCTATAGTGGAAACCTTCAAAAGATCCCTGAAAACCCACCTTTTCAGGCAAGCCTACAACCTACAGTAACCCTGCTGCCACTATACTGCCATATGACCAGTTTACCCTCACCTACTGTATCCTTCTGCCATCCTTTGTTGATTGTAAACCCTCACGGCCAGGGTCCTCTCTCCTTCTGTACCAGTTTTTAACCTGTATTGTTCATGCTTTTTGCAATTGTTTTGAATTATGTGTGTACACCCCTTTTCATATGTACAGCGCCATAGAACTAATGGCGCTTTAATAATAAATAATAATAATTATCTTCATCCTAATCTCGCCACCACCACTTTCATCCTCTCCATCCCACACCTCTCCCTGCATGCTATTGGGCTGCAGTTTCAAGACCACCACAAGATAAACTCAAAGTACTGGTCTACAATTCAGTACTCTTGTTGTTAGAATAACATTGCAGTGACTTGCAGGGAGATGCAGGAGGAGAGTAATTGTGTCTGTGATTCTGCTGATAGCAATCTTCCCGCTGGTTTTCCCTAGGACTAAGCAGTGACTAGAGGGCACACTTTTTCTTCCTTCAGGGCACACCTTGGTATTGGGCCTCTCACCTAGTGGTAGTTGAGGTGCCCTTGATGTTAAAGGGGTTGTGTCGCTCGGAGCTTGCACATGTAGGTTTTCGCTCTAGCACATATAGACTCTAATAACACTACACACTAAATAACCAGGGTGGGCCCAAGTCCGTATCCTGGCAACCTAAGGGAATGGGCCATGGTTAACCCTTAACTATCCATACAATGTGATCAGGTATACAAATATAATGAATCAGAACTAGAGATGAGCGAATTTTTAAAAAATTCGATTAGCTGGTTCGCTGAATTTTTTGGGAAAAATGTATTTCGATCCAAATTTATTCATGGCGAATTACGTTAAAAAACGGCTATTTCCTGGCTGCAGAGAGCCTTTCTAGTGGTGTAGAACACTGTGCCTTGCAGTAACATGCATTGGGAGTCTTCTTTGGTAGTGAAATAATACTGTGAGTCCATATGACATGCAGATGACAGGCGTCGCTCTTAGAATCACTGCACACTTCACTTATTTGGGCAGTCACGGGGTCAGAACTGACCAAATAACTCAAGTATGTACTCAGCCTTACAGATAGATGTTAGCGTCAAGAAGAAGCGCACTCCTTTTACACCGTAGTCAGCTGATTCCACATAGATGTCTACAGAACCTGTTCTATTAAACGCTTATACAAGTAGAGCCCCCTGTCAGAGTGAAGAGGGTGTCAGCAGTAAGTTTGTGTTGACGTCACTGATTAATTTTCCCTTCCTCTGATCCGTCAGAACAAAAACCCACAAAAAACGGATCCTGTCTCTGGAGCAAACGCCTTCACTCGGTCATCATTTGCTCAATAATCGATCAGTATTGCTAATGCCAACAAAAACAGGAGTGGATCTAAAACAGAGATGACACTTAAATGGAATATTTGCATGTCTTTTGTGCTTTGTACCAACTCCTGCTTTTGGCTACCAAATCATAAGCCAATTCTGATGGGACCATACAAGCCTTACAGCTGCTACACAGACAGGATCCGTTGTGCGTCTCATTTTTCCTTTCTTCTGACAGATCAGAAGAAAGGTCAAATAAATTATGTCAGCCAGGTCGAAAGCCAAAATAGTGGCACAGTCATGAAGTGGGGAGGGTGGGAACAGCATGAGAAGTCCAAAGAGTTGACCTATGACATAGTGGTGAGGTGGAAGCAGCATGAGTAGACCACAGAGTGGCCCAATGACAGAGTCTGGAGGTGGCGGCAGCATCAGATGACCACAGAGTGACACGACGACGAGAGATTGTGGAGGTGGCAGCAGCATCAGGAGGCCACAGAGTAGCACAATGACGAGAGATTGTGGAGGTGGCAGCAGCATGAGGAGGCCACAGAGTATCATAACAACAAAGTGTGGAGGTGGCAGCCGCATGAGGAGGCCACTTCAGCTGGGCACGATTTAATAATACACGTTCTCCTGCACAAAAGGCTTGGCAAATTGATTGTCCGGGAATTTCCATCGAAGATTGGGATAGTATATTGGCGAATTTAAGCTTAGTTTCTTATAACTTGAATCAAGTTTTGGTTCCATTTAATATTAAATATTTAATAATTTTATTAAAAAATTGTGTTGCCTAAGACAGGAGAGAATCGGCCAGTCTTCTGGTTATTTGATGATGTGGTTGCGATGGAGAAAACATTCCAAAAAACAATATCTCTCCACCTGGAGATGAATCCTGTCAAGCAGAATATCGGCTGCTCATCGAGCCAGATACTTCTGGGGGAACCTTCCTGGCATGAACAGGCCTCTAGTAGCTACAGACAATAAGAAGACAAAGCCTCAAGATTGCTTGGAGCCCGGAAGAGTAGCAAAGTTCATCAACCATCTCTGGGTCAGGAGCCTGACGCTTGCAACACCAGCTCCCACGCCACTCTCCTCATCACTACTTGCCTGCCTAGTGGAGGAAAGGACAGAGGCAGGTTGAGGACAGGTGAGGGCACAGGGGTTGCTCCCGGGCCATGCCAACTAAGGGTTGTGTCTGACGAACCCACCGACTGTTGGCTGGGGGTGTCTGATGTCACTTGGGATGAAGTGAATGACCGAGTTAACCAACCAAGAACCGCTGGGTTGCTGGTCAAGACATGACCGCTAGATGACACCGGGAGCTCAGGCCTCTAGCTGTGACTCATGCTGCCAGGCCCCCTTACTCTCCTGCGACCTCTGCCTGCGCCAGAAACATTTAGGCCTCAGCCACTCTTCTGTGCATGGCCTGGCACTTCTCTGTCTGACATACTTTTAGCTGAACTAAATAAATTAAAAGCAAATTAAAACACCCCTAAAAGCGACAAATATTTTTTTTCTTTTTGTACTGAAATAGGCCACTAAATGCTTTCACCACAAATAACTGCAACAGTGAAGTGCGTATATATTTTTCTCTTTGTACTCAAGTAGGCGACTAAATGCTTTCAACACATATAACTGCAGAAGTGAACTGAGAATATATATTTCTTTTTGTACTGAAATAGGCCACTAAACGCTTTCAACACATAACTGTAGAAGTGAACTGAGCATATATTTATATTTTTGTACTGAAATAGGCCACTAAATGCTTTCACTACAAATAACTGCAACAGTGAAGTGCGTATATATTTTTCTTTCTGTACTGAAATAGGCCACTAAACGCTTTCGCCACAAATAACTGCAACAGTGAAATGCGTATATATTTTTCCTTCTGTACTGAAATAGGCCACTAAACGCTTTTGCCACAAATAACTGCAACAGTGAAGTGCATATATATTTTGCTTTCTGCACTGAAATAGGCTACTAAACGCTTTCACCACAAATAACTGCAACAATGAAGTGCGTATATATTTTTATTTTTGTACTGAAATAGGCCACTAAACGCTTTCACCACAAATAACTGCAACAGTGTAGTATGCATATATTTTCTTTTGGTACTGAAATAGACCACTAAACGCTTTTAGCACATATAACTGCAGAAGTTAACTGAGAATATATTTTTATTTTTGTACTGAAATAGCCCACTACACGCTTTAACCGCAAATAACTGCAACAGTGAACTGCGTATATATTTTTCTTTTTGTACAGAAATGCATCACTAAACTCTTTCACCACATATAACTGCAGAAGTGAACTGCGTATATATTTTTCTTTTTGTAATGAAATACGCCACTAAACGCTTTCACCACATATAGCTGATGAAATGAACTGAGAATATATATATTTCTTTTTGTAATGAAATGTGCCACTAAACACTTTCAACACATATAGCTGCAGAAGTGAACTGCGTATATATTTTTCTTTTTCCACAGATATAAGCCACTAAAGGCTTTTCAATATAGCACTTGCACACTAAGAACAAATTGCTGGAATGACAGAGCTGTATAATGGCTATTTGGATCCCTAAATAATCTTTCCCTGCACTCATAAATCACTTTTCTAGCACTGTCCCTAGCGCCTTCTGACGTCTCTCCCTGCACTAAGATGCTGTGAAATGATTCCTCCCTATCATTTCCCTGCACTTAGAAATCGTTTTTTCAGGTTTTTTTTGTCACAATGAGGTTTTTCCTATTGCTGTCCCTAGCGCCTACTCACGTCTGTCCCTGCACTCTAAACAATGGAAAATGTCTGAATCCAAGATGGCCGCTGTATTTATAGGGCTCTGACATCACAGGGGTGGCTGACTGCTGATTGGCTGCATGCATGGCATTATGGGTCATCGCCTTACCAGAGTTCCTCGCCCCATGTCCTCACACCTGTAGCCGCCATTTTAGGAAAAATTGTGATTCGTTACCAAGAAGCGCGAGGAAATTCCCATTTGTTGCTATTTGAATTTTTCCTGAAATTCGGATCGAATTCCACTTCGTCAGCTTCGATTCGCTCATCTCTAATCAGAACATTTCACTTAACAATACACCGTTATAGCAATTACCCTTTTGCAATAAACCTGTTCTGGTCTACTGCACAGTGCCTTAAGACCTCTCAAAATTTTCTTGGAAGCTTGAAAAGGCAAATTCTTCTGTTTTCCTTTGCAAAACAGAGGAATGATGGTTTAAATAGTTCAAAATGAGATGAAAGGAGAGTTACTATTATGTATGTGTACATTAGGAGAAATATAGACACGACAGCTTAATAATACAATGTTCTCTTAATGTGTATCAAGACAGTTTTTATAGCTTGTCTTAAAACCAATTTTCTCAGACAGATGTGATTGAAGATGTATTCTCAACATCAATCAATGGGGTAAATGTAGTTGTGAAATGTAAAAAAAAGAGCTATTAGTGAGCTCTTCCAATGTGACTGACTTGACTCTAATGCCTCATGCACACAACCGTTGTGTGTTTTGCGGTCCGCAAATTGCGGATCCGCAAAACACGGATAGTGTCCGTGTGTGTTCCGCAATTTGGTGTCCATGTGTGTTCCGCCATTAATATAGCTGCCTATTCTTGTCCGCAAAACAGACAAGAATAGGACAGGTTATTTTTTTTTTACGGACCAGGGAACGGAGCAACGGATGCGGAAAGCACACGGAGTACTGTCCGCAACTTTTGCGGCCCCATTGAAGTGAATTGGTCTGCATCCAAGCCGCAAATACTGCGATTCAGATGTGGACCAAAACAACGATCGTGTGCATGAGGCCTAAAGATGATTTTTTCATAACCTTTTTATATGATAAAAAGTGCAAGTTGGCAACCCCTTTACATACAAAACAATGTTAGAGTAATCTCATATGATTAAATCAAAGGTAAAACACCAAAATAATGAATAAATACTGTCATGGCCATATGTTAAATATAGTGACTGAGAGTATTCTATATACCAAGATGGCTAATTATTATTATTATTATTATTATTACAGTAGTCCTCAAAATAATGTACTGATGTGACGTATAAAGAAGGACTCCATTCGAAACTGATACACTGCGTTATGGTATCTGCTCTAGAGTCTATTTTAATTTGGGGTCTCTTTTGGGGTCTTTGGAGAAAACTGGACAATCTCTTTTCATTTTGGCAGCAACAAATATGCATTTTTATATAGTTTATATTTTGTTTTTTTTATAGTTTACTATTTTTACTAAATAATTTATACACTGGTGGACATCAGTGACTGTATTCCATAATACTTTATTGTTGGTAAGCTTGAGTGATGTATTTTACATTGGAAACCAATCCGAGATAAGCAGGATATCTCCTCCGTAATAGTATACAGCAATCATAGTTACTGATCACAAAACCATGAGAATACAACCTATACAACATTTAAAGAGGACCTTTCACCACTCCTGACATGCCTGTTTTAATAGCTTCATGCTTTCCCCATGTAGTAACAATTCTGGAACATTTATTCTTATGGCTGTATGTTGTACAATTCCTTTGCATTTTTTGTACTAGAAGTTATAAATGAATTGCTAACAGTCTGCAGTGAGGGTACAGAGGGGTGGTAACAAGTCTGGGGGGGCGGGTGTACCTACACAATCTGAAAATGGCAACACTGATTGGATAGAGTTAGTCTGTGAAGGTACACCCCCCCCAACTTGTTACCTCCCCTCTGTACCCTTACTGCAGACTGATAGCAAATTATTCATAGCATCTAATAGAAATAATAAAGGAATTGCACAACGTACAGACATAAGAATAGCTGTTCCAGAATTGTTACTACTTGGAGAATGTATAAAGCTATTAAAACAGGCATGTCATGGATATAACTGTTATATCCAATGACTCAAAGTGGACATCTTCTATTATTGTACATGTTCCTTTTATCTTGCATCTGGCCTAGACCGATATGACGGTGTTGAATTTACTGAGACATCAGAGACATCTTTTGCCCCTCACTTCTAAAGCCAATGCTCAATACAGTCTCCCCATCTTTTAATACTGACATACTGCTGCTACCACAAATTCTGTGCTGTACTTTAGACCTGAGGATGTGCATGAAAAAGAAAGCAGAAGCATAACTATAAAAATGTGGGCCCCATACTAAACATTTAAATGTGCCCCAGAGAATTAAGACCTCTGATCATACCTCAAAATTATTTCAGACCAAAAAAGTAATTCAGACTCCAGAACAGAACCCTAAGTTAATCAGATCCTAGCCTAGACTCCTAAATGAGTTCAGGCCACCAACCAAAGACCTACATAAATTGAGACCCCAGACCAGATCAAAGTTAATTTAGATCTCATAACAGACTCCTAAATACAGACACCAGAATCTGTAAAGTAATGAAGACCTCAGACTGGGCCTAATAAATAAATTCAGACCCCTGAGACATCCAAATAAACTCAGACCCCAAATCAGACCAAAGACACCCCTTTTACCCCTGTATATCAGCAAATTGTGGTAAATTTTCTGTGGTTTTTTTTTACAAATAGCACCCCAGAGCCAATGGAATAGAGTGACCTGCAGCTGGAGATCCAAGAGTGGAATGTACTGTGTGCCACCCGGAGGTAGGGAATGAGTACAAAGGTACTAGTTTGCCCTGAGGATATCCGGAGAATGGAAGAACTGACTGCTACTTTGAGAAACACCCACGCCGTGGTTTGCGTTCCAAAACACCCCGGAGTATCAGACCTTATTGATTTCATATTCTATCTTTATTATATTTCCCCCCCCCCACCTCTTTCCCCTTCACTTTGTCTTCCCCCACCCTTAATGTCTGTTGTTTGTCCCTCCTTACATCACAGTAATTTGCTGTTTTTGTAAGGTTGGATCCCAATTATTGAGGAAAGATCTTATGAGACCCAAAAATTGTGTTTACTGGATAGCTTTAGGATTGATGTTAACAAATTATAACTTAAGCTAAGAGATATTTGGACATGTTACCCTTAGACAGATATTTGCGATATCTATTTTCACTTACTGAAAGATGTCATTCTTGCTTCTGTTATCTCTAGCTCTCATAAATAAAGAATTTGAAAAACAAAAACAAAACAAAAATACATTTAAATAAAACCAAACAATCTAAATTCAGATATATTCCAATGGTTCCCCTTAATAATACAGGTATTCAATATTGTAGCTACAAGTGACATCCTGGTCAAAGAAAAAGCTAATTACTGCAGTTTACATGGTTCATTGTCACTTTCATAAGCAAAGGATGAAAGGCATTAAAGAAATCAGAGAATGGCAACAGACCATCCAGGAGGCCTTGAATCAACATGTGAAATTGTATCTATTGTCAAGGAAACCTTTGAAATGATGAAAAGTTCAATGGTGTGCATGTGCGAAGCGAAATCAAACTGCGTGATTCTGGTTCAAATGTTACATAAGGAAAATTGTTGCTAAATTTACCAAAGTATAACTTTGCAAAGGGTCTATTGAAGTAGTGGCATAGAAGCATTCAACCCTGCAACATCACAGTGGGACCATGTGCTGTGTATTTACAAAGAAAGGGCCTGTGAATACTAGAGAACTAAAAGAACCTCATAATGAATCCCCAACCTTTACAGAGGAACAGCTAAATGACGTTATAATTATCTTCTGCCCCATACTATTTCACCTCAAAGCAAACACAGGCGTAAATGTCTGCCTGTCAAATGTTTCTCAGTAGAATAGTCTCCATTAAACATGGAGGTGTGAAAAACACATACAATACAGTCAACGTAGCAAGACTTTCTATTTCCATCACGTAATACTTTGCTTTTTATATCACTCCAAATTCTATCCAAGATTGCAAAAACTTATATTTATTAGATATTATATACAGCATATCATTGAAAATGTACTACTACATGCTATTTCCATAATTTCCAAGTAAGTAAATGGAAAGAGTATAGAGTATAAGAGTATATATGGCCACCTCTCTATTTACAGTAACCACAAGATTATAGATTAACGAAGTGTGGAAAAAAAATTTTGGGCAGCTTTGCTGAAGTTTGACGATTCGTTATGAATTCATTTGTCACAAATCGCTGTAAACCAGATATACCCAGGCCACTCTGCCTATTCATATTCTTTCCACTTGGTGGTCCAATCTTAGTGTGAAGTTTTAGAAATTAGCCCTTTTCGTCAGCAGCCGGGCATTTAAAAATGGCCACTGGGTGTCTGCTGTTCTAAAGAGACAACGGTAATGTCCGTTGCGTACTTTTAACCCTTCAGATGTCGTGGGCATCTGGGTGCTCAACAGCCCCTGTCCTCCTGTGTGATGGAAACAAAGATGGTGCATAGCATTGGGAAGGGAAATAATTTCTAAAAGCAAGAAAATTGGGGGATTCACAACAGGGATGACCGTAATCCCATGTAGATTCCTCCGGAAGGTCCAGGATCCATCCCTACTAAGAACCTAGTGGTATTTTGCTTTTAAAATTATTAGGGTTAAGACAAGAAGGCAGAACATGGTGGATCACGATGGTCACGGAATTATTGCAGCAACACTGTCCCTAGCACATGAGCACTTGCCATGTCTATCCCTATGCTCAGCTCACAAGACAATAGTTGAGACCGCACGGGATGAGGCTTTTATAGGGCTATGACATCACAGGGGATGGCTACCTATAGATTGGCTGGCTGCACTGCATTATGGGTAATCTAGAGTTCCTTATTTTCATTTTTTAACACATGCAGCCGCCATTTAGTAAAACCTGATTTGTTACCACGAAGCTCAAGGCTTTGTTAAGAATTAAAGTTTTCCTAAGCTTTGGACTGAATTCGACTTTGAATGCCTTCGTTCAACACTAATTTCAACAATGGATGGTCTATTGTCTTATACTTAGGTTAAAATCTTCTGCATACTTAAAGGGGTTTTCCAAGTTCTAGATATTGACGACCTAACCTCAGGATAGGTCATCAATATAAGATCAGCGGAGGTTCAACACCTGTTAGCCCCACTGTCAATGCCAGAAAACACACAAAAACACACAAGGGAATGAAAACTGAGCTGCAGTAACCTGGCATGTCCACTACACAATGGATGGATGGAGTTTTCTACATCCAGCTCTGCCTACTGCTAAGAACAGCTGATCGGTGGGGTGCCGGGTGTTGGACCCCCATGATCTACAGTATATTGATGACCGATCCTGAGGATTTTCAATGTGACAGGGTTTGATACAATTCTGGCTACTGGCAGCAAGCTCAGAAGTAATTTAGGAGCATTAAAGCTGTTTAATTATGGAGATAAATGTAATATTCATATGTAGTAAGCTACATACGAACTACCTTTTTAGATGAACTGTAGAGATGAGTAAATATATAGTTTAACCTCCAGCTGCCATGACAATCCTTCAGTAGCCCATAGTCAACTTTGGACATGGGCCCTAGAATGCCAAGTTATTGATGGTGTGAACCCATTTTCATGTGACTAACCACTTTGATCCCGTGGTAGCTATTTACTGCAAAATCTAAAGGGTTAAACTGCCAGAATCAGAGTTATCTCTGGTTCCAGCAGTTGTAGCAGTAGCAGGACCAAGTAATCTCATGGAGACACTTACAGCACCCGCAGTATTAGTATGCTAAAAATTTATCTAGCTGCCGCATACATCATCATCGTTGGTCGTGAACCATTTTTTTTTTTAATGAGCAGAAATGCCCTGAAATGTCTAATAATTTTGTTAGAGAATCTTCATTGATATGTGCAGAAAGAAGATCTGAAATCTTCATAATCTCATTAGTTCCTCTTTTCTATACAAACAGCAGACAGGAAAGGACTGATAATAGAAAAAAAAAGTGTTGAAGATCAATTGAGTTTAACATCTGCCAGCTTTAAGAGTACGGGAAGTCCTTGATAGTAATGATGTTATTTCTGGAAACTTGAGGGGAAGCTAGTTTCTCAGTGTTATTTTCAGAGCATGGTTTTATTATAAAGTCACTTAGCTTTAAAGACAGAAGGAAAGGACAGACTTCCATTAGCAAAGACTGGAATCCATACAATTGTGTAACATTTTGCTAAAAACTGAAAACAACCTAGTGCTTAGTATAAACACATAAAAAATAACTGCTAAAGCACAATACAAGGAAATATAGAGTATATTCTAAATGGTTGAGTGGCAGACCCTGCAATCCTATTATGACTCTCCTCACAATAAGGCCTAGATCTGCTGCTTTCCCTACCATCCCATATTCCCACTCTTCCGGCTCTCCATGATCCACTCCTCCATAATATAGCAATTTCATTATTTACATGCCCAAGATAGCCTGTCAGGGTCTACCTTTTGTCTTCCATTGGCATCCTGAGTACAACGTAATACAGGAGTGCTATACATATATCTCTACTGTTCATGTCTCTATATACCATAATAGTGAGACCTCAGTAATAATAGAACATATAGGACTTTCCAGTGTATGACTGTGAAATCTTTTATAGTACTACCTTGTAGCCAGGAACCTAGGTTGTTAAATCTAATAAGGGCAAGTATGCCTTATGTGTTTGGCTCATATGAATAGAAACATTATCAATATAATTGATGTTGCTGTATGAGAAAATGGTCAATGCTGGTTAGTAGTCCATATGCAACAATTTTATTGGGTTCGGCTAGTGATTTCGGGCTCATTCAGGAGAGCGATGTTCACATCTGGCTGCTTGGACAGCACCTAGACTGAACACTAACACATTATAATTAATGGACCAGTTCACACGGTTGATTTTCTGTACTCACCAAAGAAAATCACAGCATGCACCATTTAGGGCCAATTTTCATGCTAGACTTGCCCATTCAAGTTAATGGGTCTGCAAGAAAAACAGACAGTACTCGGATACCATCTGTGTGCAGTCCATATAGAAAAAAATTGTTCGTTTTTTCAGAAGGATCATGGGTGAGTTTTAGATCTGAAAGTAGCTTTAATGTGTAACGAAGGTTGCGATAATTCTAAAACTTCAGCAGTTGCTGACAGAAGGATCATGCATGTTGAATCAACATGCCTGATTCTTGTTCCCTTAGGAGATAAACTGCTTACAGAGGTGATGTGCAGCGGCTTGTCACA
The DNA here is from genome assembly GCF_905171765.1 of Bufo bufo. NCBI lineage: Eukaryota > Metazoa > Chordata > Amphibia > Anura > Bufonidae > Bufo > Bufo bufo. Next base: position 387,627,058 of record NC_053391.1, read on the forward strand.
TTCTCCACATTGAAACAATCTAATTGCCATCTAAATGTGTACGGCTAACCTAAAGATAGGGTCACACGCTGCAGATAAAATCCAAATTACATAAGCACAGGTGGATTTTGATACTTATATTTTACCTTACAAATGCTTAAATATGCAGACTGCCCAAATCTGCACAGGTTAAAAAAACCTTATTAGCTTGCTTTTACAGTATTTTAATGTAGATTTTACGTGCAGATACCTGCTATCAAAAATGTAGTATCCCAAACTAACACATACAAATAGACAACTGTAATAGTGCATTAAAACATTAAGTTATTAATTAAATCCTGAGCTTAGTTTAGAGTTCTCCTATAATGCATGGGAGTTTCTGAATTTGAAACTTACAATTTGCTATGGCAGATTACTGAAATAAATGATAAAAGGCTATGAACACTTTTGAGGACATTTCTTTTATTATTGCATTCTACTTGTTTTGGCTACAAATAACTTTTTGATTGGTCTTTTTTAAAATGTCATTTGGAAGCCCTTACCTCTGAACTCCCAACAGCTCCTAAACACTTATTTAAGCCTCATTTTTAGCAGTTTCTTATCAACGTGTGTTTAGTGATGAGTGGCAGGGGCAATATTTGAATTCGCGAATATTTTGTAGAATATTAGTCATATATTCGCGAATTCGAGATTATATTGTTGATTGCGAAAATATCGGCAATGTATTATTCATGTAATGCACGCGAAATATCGGCGTGGGGTAGGCAACCTTTCTATTAGTTGCTAGGGATGTTGCTAAGCTGTGACAAAGCCTTCTCATTGGCCCACAAGCTACAAGAAGGGAGGGATGATCACCTGATGTGTACTGTGTTAAAAAAAATAAAAAATCATAATTTTGAATATATAGCACTATATTCTAAATATTTGAGAATTCTCGAAGTGCTGATATTCGCGATAAAAATTAGCTTTTCGAATATTCGCACTCAACACTAGTGTGCATTTCTTCCCTATGAATAACAGAGTTATGAAAAGGCACATGTCTAACTTTATAAAATACCCTTTATATTTAGTGTGCAGAATATCGATACATGGTGGATATACGGTGCATTAGGTGAGCAAATTCACCCCATATTCTGTAAACATTTCAATTCTATCCAAAATTATTGTTGAAAAGAATGAAACATGGAATGCCTTGTCTAAAAGCTTTGTGTCATACTTCAGGCACCGTCAATGCAGTCAGCATCAATAGGCCAGCAATGATCAACAGCCGTGCTCCTGGTGTAACAGTTGAGAACAGAGACTGAATGCTTAATCCTTTGGATGCTATAATGAGAAGCAACCAGGACATGCAAGGTGTTTGGCAGAGGGAGGGGGCTCCCTCTGCCAGCCCATCAGTGCCTTATGATGTTAGATGTTATTGTGGGACACTAATCGGTTACCATAGCAGCAGGGATCCTAACAAACACTCTGCAGACATATCATTGGTATCTGCCTACCAGGCCCAAGCAGAAACACATCCTAATAGTTTGTCTGTCGGTGTTATAGTGACAAGCAATAATCCTTTAAAGCGGTTATCCAAGATCTATAATGCCCCCGCATATGCCCAGGCCCCTCACAGAGGTTGTACTTACCTCGCTCCCCGGCATCTGCGTTGCTTCTGATGCCGACATGGCTGCCACTACATCTTCCTGTCACACGGATGAAAACATCTGGCATCAGGAGGGGGAAAACCAATAGCAGGCTCCAACGGAACAAGCCTCCCTAGCATCACGAGTGACACTAGAGAGGCTTGTTCCCATTGCGGCCTGCTATTAGCTGACCCCCCGATGCCGGATGTTTTCATCCGCACGACGGGGCGAAGCAGCGGCGGCCGTGCCAGCATCAGAAGCAATGTAGGTGCCGGGGAGCGAGGTAAGTACAACCTCTGTGAGCTCATTCTCCCTGGCTATGAGTGGTGCGCTCTGATTGGACGTGCTCACAGCCAGGGAGAAGAGAACTGCTAGTCTACGCCTAGTATAACCAAGTCGGCTAATTAGAATATAAGGCTCCAAAATCAATGGGGGACGACAGCGAACGAACGTGAGATCTTTGGGAAAAAAAAAGTGCGATGACATCAGTGGGGGCTGCCCTATAAGGTAAGACCCTAATTAGACTAGGGTATTCTAGTCCCGGGACTAGAATAGGGCCATTCAGGGCCAGGCGACAGGGCAAGGTTCCGGACGGGGTCGCCCTTCTAAGGACGAGTGCCCTGTGGTTAGGCTGCTACCCCCCAATAGAATCAGGGCAAGCCACAGACCACTTTATAGGGCCAACCAGGGCCACAGCTGCACCCCGCCCCCCCTGCAGCAGATGAGCATCTACTTAGGAGTCCGTCATCGCGGCATCATTTGGATGCATTCTGCACCCTGGACGCAGACTACAGAGTGGTAAAAGTACGGGTTTCATTTGGGTGCCGCCGTGTACCCTCTTTATTTCATCTTTGGGTGCCGCCGTGCACGATTACCTGTTATACCGTCGCTCTGATAACTAATTGTTAGTACATATTTTCTAAAAAATCTGAAGTAAAAGTTATGTTTTAATGCAACTAAGAAATCACTAACCTTGTAATTTATTATAGTCAAACTAGCAGCATACATATGTGTTTACTACACTAATACACATGGTGATGCACAACATTATCTGAGAGGCCCAGAAATGTCCGGGTTATCTCAATAAGGCAGGCAAAGAAAACCACAGAGGTGTGCAAGATCTCTTGGATTAAAATAAGCCATGGCCTTTCAAACACAATTATAGGTATCAGACGTCTATTGCAACACATGGGGAGGAATCACCAGGTCCTTTGGGAAAATACAACTGTTCAGCATTCTATTTCTCTTTGTGGCAGCCAACCCACATCCCTAAGCAGTATGGTATCTTTGTCATATCATCATCATCACCTTCTTCTTCTCCTGCTAAGACTCCTTCTTCTCCTTGGCTCTTTTGAGAGACATCTATAACGGAACGTTTGACCATGAAAAATTAAAATCTTCGCTAGCAATTAACTTGTCTACAAGCTGAACACCCACCTGGCCATGTTGCTGGCAGTGCAATCGCTGTAGCATCATTGTAGTAGAGCATTGTACTGTAGCCTGGGAGGGAGTAGCCACACTGGCGAGCAGTTGCTCAAGTACATCAAGCAGCAAACATCCCTCTGGCTGTCACCTCGCCATCTCCAACTGGGCAAGATGGTTAACGACAACGGGCACAACATCCTGGTCACCTTGAACCTTGTGGTAATAACACATGCTCCCTGCATAGCCTTTTAAATAAAATGCACTGGCTTGCGCAAGGTGCTGGTAATGCCCAAGAGACTGTCCCTCTTTTCAAGCATTCTCACATGTTGAGGAATGCTCTCCTGGACTTGCAGCATCAAAATGGTATGCAGCTACACTGCTTAATCTACGATGCTCCAACTCGCTGGAATTCAACATTGCACGTGCTTGAGTGTCTGTTCAAGCAGCGGAAAGCCGTGAATGATTTCATTATGCACCAGACCGCCTTAGCAGGGAGCATGTGTTGTTTCCATGTTTCCAGGTTGGGCGGTGGCAGCTCATGCCATTCATGCTGCTGTTGTCCCTCATCCCCCTTATATGTACCGGAATTTTTGAAGAGATGTTGATGCTCATGCAATAGGTTGCCCTGTAGCTGTTGGGGACCCACAATGAGAAACTCCCATGGGGAGGAGGAGGAGGTGCTGCCACTGGAGGATGAGGAACAGGAGGAGAAAAAGGATGATGATAATGACCGTGAAACCGGCCACAACACCCAGTCCTCTCAGTGGAGAGTACAGAGGTGGAAAGAACTGGCTCCTCGGGTATGCTGGGCAGAATGACAACCAGTAGAATTGCTTGCTTACACAGTGACAGGCAGTTCAGTGACATCAAGCAGTCTGATTATTACTGGATAGCCATGCTTTTAGACCCTTGTGACCAAGGAAAAATGGGGGAATGTTTTCCTCTGGCAGAAAGGGAGAACAAATTACGTTACTACCAGGAAACACTGTGTATATAGCTTGCCGCAGCATGTCTGAAAGGGAGGCCCCTCTCCATCCTACAGACTCACCCCACTCCCGCCGCCAACAGAAGCCGCAGCAGCCATTTCAGTCTCCTCAACATGATAAAGCAGTTTTTCTACACTCCACTCCCGGCTGAGGCCAGTCTGCAAGCATACAGCTTCCATCTCAACACCCAGGTTCATACCTACCTAAACTATAGCCAGTCTCTGTCGCATACCCAGTTCCTTGACCCGATAGATTTCTGGGCAGACAGACTGGAACACTAGCCCTAATTGTCACAGCATGCTCTCTATCTTCTTTCTTGCCGTGCCTCAGTGTCATCTTGGAGATGGTTTACAGTGCTAGGGGGCGTTATGACACTAAAATGGACCAAGTTGTCCTCCGCCATTGTCCAAAACATTACTTTTGTCAAAATGAACAAAGTCTGGATTCAAGAGGATTTTCCCTCATCTCTGGCTGATTCCGATGTATAGACCTCAACCACCTTACCGGTAGTGCCCAATCTTGTCACTGTTGTTGCCTGTCTTCCTATTATCACATTCTGTACGGCTGCTGCTGCAGCCTGCATCATAATACTAATGCCTCCCAATTGTCAGTTTATGTGTATCCAGTTTCCACACAGTTGAAATTTGAAAATTCTGTATGTCATTGCTTACAGATCAAAAAGAAAAAAAATACATTTTGTGGGTGGGGAGTGGTTAAATTATTTTTAAAGTGCAGCATAAATGCACATGATTACTGACTCAATACTGACATTTACTCACAGTCCAGGCAATTCTGGGACCAACATCATGCCAGGGTCAGTTTCCGTGTACTCACTTTCGACACTGTTGAAATTTAAAATTTTTGGTGGGGAATTCCATTTTATTAAGCAGCATACATACGTGATTACTGCATCAATACCGAAATTTTATCACAGTCAAGGCAGTACTGGGGCCTGCATCGTGTCAGTTTCAGAGGGTCAGTTTCTGTGTACTCACTTTCCAAATGCTTGAAATTTATCAAATTTTTTCTTTTGGGGGAGTTACATTTCTTTAAGGCGCAGCATAAATGTACGTGATTACTGCGTCAATATCAACATTTTCTTACAGTCCAGGCAAAGCTGAAGGCTGCAATGCATCATGCCACTGCTACTAATGCCTGAGGGTCAGTTCCCTGTACTCACTTTCCACACGGTTGAAATTTTTTAATTTTCTTGGGGGCGGGGGGGGGTTAAACTCGGCTAAGGCGCAGCATAAATGGACGTAATCACTGCATCAATACTACCAGTTTTTCAATGTCCAGGCAAATCTGGGGCCTGCAACATGCCACTTATGCCTTAATCTTCACTTTTCGTGTTCTCACCTTCCACACAGTTGAAATGTAAAAATTTTCTTGGAGGGGTTAAGTTTGTTTAAGTCGCAGCATAAATGTACGTGGTTACTGTACTAATACAGAACTTTTCTCACAGTCCAGGCAGGCTGGCTATGATAAATTGACCTCTTCTTGCTGCTAGTGCCCGATCTTGCCACTCTTGCTGTCTGTCTGCCTGCCTACCTACCATCAAGTTCTGTATGGCTGCTGTGGCCTGCATCATGCCACTTGCCAACTATCACATTCTGTGTGGCTGCCGCCTGTATCATGCAACGAATGTCAATCACGTTCCCTCAAGCCACTTTTTTTCTTTATCTCATAACATTGCGTGTATTTGAATATCATCTGCCCCTGATCAGGGACAATTTTTGGAAGCTATGGAATATCAAAATGCATGAGATGTGCCGGCGTGGTGTCTTTTTAAACACACTGTATGTTAATGCTGTCAAATGTGTGTTTACCCATAGCAATATATGTCAGTGTCACTCAGATATCATTTACTATTGCTGTCATAGCGTGTCAGAGCTTGTGGGGGGGGGGTGGGGAATCATATAAAATAAACAAAAAGAGATAACAAGTTTTCCTAAAAATTTGTCCTAGGAGGTTAGAAGGAGTTATATACCAACCAAACTTTTTCAATAAGGTAGCAAACCAGGCCTGAAATGAATATTGACTAGTTAGCTCATCTCTAGCTGGGATTACAGAAAAAATAAAAAATTCTCTCACTGTACTATGTTGTTTCTGTAAATCTCATAGAAGTGAATAGGAGTTCCAGAAATAGCGTATTACAGCGAGCTTATGCTGTTTCTGTAACTTCGCTGAAAGTTCACAAAGGGAAAACCAACACCAAAAAAAAACAAAAAACAAACGCTCAGCTGTACTGACGGCTTCCGGCCCCCACAGCTCCACAGACTGCAGACAGGACATTTTATTTTGTTTTGTTTTTTATGGGGCACATGTTAGGAGCAATTGGGATTGTAGGAAACAGACTATTTTTATCACCTACATAAAAATTAGATTACAGTTAATTTCTAATAATTAGAAAATGTTTTCTCAGAAGAAAGAAATATTAATCATCGTGAGAGCACTTACTATTTAGGGTGCAGAAATAAAAGTTATAAAAAAAGCTGGCAGTAATTGCTGACGCTAAACCTTCTGGACGCAGTAGCATATCCACTTAATTTATAACTCTCAGCAGCAAGCATATGGCTTCTTGGTCAGTACACTATCATAATGATGCTGAAGGCAGCAGTAAGTTGCCAGTCAGCTGTTAATATCACTACTTTGAGCATCCGCCAAATTCCACAGGGGTTTGCATACTCTAGTAAAAGCAATTTTGGTTTCCCCATGACTTGAACGCTTCACAGTTCACATTTTACGCTAGCTGAATAAATAGGAACTGGTATATTGGCTTGTAGGAAGGCACTGTATAAAACAATATTTGCTTAAAGGGGTTCTCCAGGAATTAAGAAAATGAATATACTTAAATATTATTTTATTATGAATATATTCCCAAATATCTTTAAATTAGTTATAATGGCTTGTTTTGTCTAGGGAGCAATCAGTAGGAGAAATAAAATGGCCGCTGTCCTATTAGCACACACAAAACCTGTCCTAAATCACACAGCAGGTCAAGTTTCTTCAGAACACTGAGCTAAAGAACTGCCTCATCCTCCTCTTTGCTCTACTTGTCAGGGATTATCATCCTGAATACAGTTGATCTTTAGCTGAATCTCTGTAGGAATGGAGTTCATGAGGAGGCATGAAGTATAGAGAGGACGGACAGGACAGACTTTAGTAATGTGGGGCTGTGGTAATGGAAACTGCATACAAGATCTGCTGCTCATTAGCCACATCTCAACCCTCCTCTCTGTACTTCATGTCTCATCATGAACTACATTCCTACAGAGATTCAGCTGAAGATCATATTAAACTATATTCAGGATCATAATCCCTAAGAAGCAGAGCAGAAAGGAGGATGAGGCAGCAATTTAGCTCAGCGTTGTAAAGTAACTTGTTTTGCTGTGTGATTAGTACAGGTTTTGTGTGTGTTAATAGGACGACAGCCATTTTATTTCTCCTAATAATTGCTTCCTAGACAAAATGAGCCAATATAACTAATAAAAGTTATTTGAAAATGTATTTATAACAAATTAATGTTTTCTTAATTCCCAGAGAACCTCTTTAAGACAATCACTGACTGTAGAAGTGCTGTCTTGCTGATACTAATAATCGGTGAGACATGCTATGAACCCCCCATGCTGAACTAGCAACTCATTGGATATAGGAATAGAATTTTTCTCATCAGAAATAGTGAGAATATAAAGTTTTATTCTGCTGCTGCTGCTGCAAGTGCCCGGGACAGGAATTCGCTGTGAAGTGCTCTCACATTGAACTGCTTCACAGACCCTTGCCTCTGCTCTGAGTGACAGTTGTATCCAGCCAGGACACCACTACAGCTGTCACTCAGAATAGAGAGGAGGGCCATGAAGCAGCTCAGTGCAGAGCACTTCACAGTAAAGCCCCACCCTGGAGACTTTCTGGAGCACAATCTGACAAAATAAAAGTTTTCAATCACAGTACTTCTGAATTGATGGTAAAAACTCCAATAATTGATGTTAGTACTGCTCTCTTGTACTGCTCTCCACAGCCCCAACCTAGTGCTGTCACCAATTTAGTAGGGTTACTTTTTAATCTAAATAGCTATAAAGTTTGGTGCCAATAATGTATCTTTATAATGGTTGGTTTGCTATTCTGACGTACCATACAGTAAATTATAAAATATTGGCCACCACTAGGGGGGCTTACTAAACACAGATATATACAGCTCTTCATCTCTTATAGAACTCAGTAATAAATCTGTCTTCAAGAAGTTTCTAAGCTTCACTGTGACAGCTGCAAGTAAACACATTTTAGCATGTAACTCTATGAGTATATGAAGAAAAGCAGGGACTCTGGATCTCTGTAACAGAAAAATCCTTGTAAATATTTATTACGAAAAAATGATAGGTACATTATATGCAATTCTTAAGAATGAGGACTAGAGATGAGCAAAACGCTCAAATTTCAATTCAGGTTCAGTTTGGTTGAATCAGTCAACCATTTCGATTAGGGTCCTATCAATTCAGGTGCGATCATCTGAATCAAAAGTGCTCGATTGGCCTAAAAATTTGTGTATTACACTTCGAGGTCTACTAGGACTCATATTTTCTTTCTCCCTTATTAATTTTTTTACACTTTTTTATTAATTTTCTCTCTCTCTCCTACTCTCTTTTCAAAATTCACCCAAATAAAATCAACAAAAAGATGGATTCAATTTTTACAAAATTTGGGTTGAACCTGATTTGTTTAGAATTGTTATGCTCACCTCTGGTGAGGATACTACATATAGCAACCTGTGGCTCTGTCTGCTGATCACCTAAAGGAGACTGCAGGACCCCTCAACTTATGTATCTTTTGCCACTATTTAATTGTTCAGTTTATCCGACATAAGAGCACATTTTAGGGTCATTGGCTATGGGTTAAGCTCTAGCAATAGTGTTGTACCAAAGAACAGATAAAACTAAAAGGTTTTTAGGTGTACCCATGTAGTTTCTGTATTCGTTCTAACTGAGCAAATATTCACTCTGTTCCATCGTATTCATCTATACTGGAGCTTAAAAGTTTGTGAACCTTTTTCTATAATTCTCTGTATTTCTGCATAAATTTGACCTAAACAAATACATCAGATTTTCAAAAAGACCTACAAATAGATAAAGATAACCAAATCACGTAAATAAGTAAAAAATATATTAGACCAGGTCATTTATTTATGATGTCTGTATATATCATGTCTGTGAGTGGCAAAAGTGTGAACCTTTACGATTAGCAGATAATATGAAGGTGAAATTAGAGTCATATTTTCAATCAATTGGATGACAACAAGTTATGAGTTGGTGAATTGTTCTTTTTAAGAACAGAGATCTATCAAAGCCTGATCTTTACAAAACTTGCTTCTTGAAATGTATCATGGCATGAACAAAGATAATTTCTGAGGAAATCAGAAGAAGAGTTGCTGATGCTTATCAGGCTGGAAAAGGTTATAAAACCATCTCTAAAGAGTTTAGACTCCACCAATCCGCAGTCAGACAGATTATGTACAAATGAAGGAAGCTCAAGTCCATTATTACCTAGTAAAGGTGTGACTGACCAACAAAGATCATGCCAAGAGCAAGGCCTATAATAATCCACAAGGTCACAAAAGGAACCCAAGGTAACCTGTAAGCAACTAAAGGCCTTTCTCACTTTAGCTAATGTTAATGTTCATAAGTCCACCATCAGAAGGTCGCTAAACAGCAATGGTCTGCCTGGCAGAATTGCAAGGAGAAAACCCCTGCTCCCCAATAAGAAGATTGCTGCCCATTTGTAGTTTGCTAAAAAAAATCACGTGGACAAGCCAGAAAGCTATTGGAACACTGTTTGTTTTGATAGATGAGACTAAAAGATAACTTTTTCGTTTCAATGAGAAGCATTATATTTGGAGAAAGGAAATCACTACATTCCAGCATATAAACCTTATCCTATTTATTAAACACAGGGGTTGTAGTATCATGATTTGGGCCTGTTGCTGCATTGGGACAGATTGCTTTCATTACGGGAACAATCAATTCATAATTATACTAGCAAACTCTAAAAGAAAGTGTCAGGACATCTGTCTGTGAGAATGTGTGTCATGTAGCAAGACAATGATTCTAAGCACACAAGTTGTTCTACAAACAATGGTTAAAATTTGGGATTGGCCAAGTCAAAATTCTGACCTTAATTCAATAGGTATGTTGTGGAAGAACTTGAAGTGAGCAGTTCATGGGTGGAAACCCACCAACCATAACATAGCTGAAGCTAAATTCCTTCAAGCTAATGTACAATTAATAATTAACTGAAATATTTAGTTGGAGTTATTGCTGCACAAGGGGGTTTCTGCAGTTACTGAAAGCAAAGGAACTTCACATAATTTTGACACTCACAGACGTGATTTTGGATGATTTTCCTCAATAATAAAAATAATTTGTACTTGTTTGCTTTGTTTGTTTCTTCGATTTACTTATCTTTTTAGGGATTTTTGTGAAAATCTTTTGAAATTGTAGGTCACATTTATGCAGAAATATAGAAACTTTTGAAGGGTTCAAAAACTTTCGAACAGCACTGTATATGGCCCCATTTTATTAAATGTGACCTCATGCCCTTCAGCTTCACTCTGATTACAGTCAGGTCCATAAATATTAGGACATCATCACAATTCTAACATTTTTGGCTCTATACACCACCACAATGGATTTGAAATGAAACAAACAAGATGTGCTTTAACTGCAGACTGTCAGCTTTAATTTGAGGGTATTTACATCCAAATCAGGTGAACGGTGTAGGAATTACAACAGTTTGCATATGTGCCTCCCACTTGTTAAGGAACCAAAAGTAATGGGACAGAATAATAATCATAAATCAAATTTTCACTTTTTAATACTTGGTTGCAAATCCTTTGCAGTCAATTACAGCCTAAAGTCTGGAACGCATAGACATCACCAGACGGTGATGCTTTGCCAGGCCTCTACTGTAACTGTCTTCAGTTCCTGCTTGTTCTTGGGGCATTTTCCCTTCAGTTTGCAGTATGCTTTGGGTCATTGTCCATCTGCACTGTGAAGCGGCGTCCAATGAGTTCTAAAGCATTTGGCTGAATATGAGCAGAGAATATTGCCCGAAACACTTCAGAATTCATCCTGCTGCTTTTGTCAGCAGTCACATCATCAATAAATACAAGAGAACCAGTTCCATTGGCAGACATACATGCCCACGCCATGACACTATCACCACCATGCTTCACTGATGAGGTGGTATGCTTAGGATCATGAGCAGTTCCTTTCCTTCTCCATACTCTTCTCTTCCCATCACTCTGGTACAAGTTGATCTTGGTCTCATCTGTCCATAGGATGTTGTTCCAGAACTGTGAAGGCTTTTTTAGATGTCATTTGGCAACTCTAATCTGGCCTTCCTGTTTTTGAGGCTCACCAATGGTTTACATCTTGTGGTGAACCCTTTGTATTCACTCTGGTGAAGTCTTCTCTTGATTGTTGACTTTGACACACATGCACCTACCTCCTGGAGAGTGTTCTTGATCTGGCCAACTGTTGTGAAGGGTGTTTTCTTCACCAGGGAAATAATTATTCGGTCATTCACCACAGTTGTTTTCCGTGGTCTTCCGGGTCTTTTTGTGTTGCTGAGCTCACCGGTGCGTTTCTTCTTTTTAACAATGTTCCAAACAGTTGTTTTGGCCACGCCTAATGTTTTTGCTATATCTCTGATGGGTTTGTTTAGTTTTTTCAGCCTATTGATGGCTTGCTTCACTGATAGTGACAGCTCTTTGGATCTCATCTTGAGAGTTGACAGCAACAGATTCCAAATGCAAATAGCACACTTGAAATGAACTCTGGACCTTTTATCTGCTCATCGTAATTGGGATAATGAGGGAATAACACACACCTGGCCATGGAACAGCTGAGAAGCCAATTGTCCCATTACTTTTGGTTCCTTAACAAGTGGGAGGCACATAGGTAAACTGTTGTAATTCCTACACCGTTCACCTGATTTGGATGTAAATACCCTCAAATTAAAGCTGACAGTCTGCAGTTAAAGCACATCTTGTTCTTTTCATTTCAAATCCATTGTGGTGGTGTATAGAGCCAAAAATGTTAGAATTGTGTCGATGTCCCAATAGTTATGGACCTGACTGTATAAGTAATGCAAAAATGTGAGCTATTTTAACCATCAAAAGGAGCAATTTATTTCCATAAATAATCACTGCATAGCCCATACCAAAGGTGCAAAAGAAAAATTTGCCAAGGTTAAATAAATGGTTTTCCAGGTTGTTACAATAATAGCTGTTCACAGCAATAGAATAGAACACAAGTAAACAAGCAATCACTGTTTTATAGCTTGTAGAAAACACAGCCACTAACAAGCTTGCGATGTGCACCATTAAAGATGTTGAAAACACTTGAGTGTGTGCATGACATAAATGAAATGTCTATTTATACAGCTTTTATGTGCACCACTTATATAAGTTCAGACACTGGCCATTAAACATCTCAGTTCCATGGAAGCTATCAGAAGCATGTGAAATTATATCCTGTACTGTAATAAATGCATATTTTCTCATATAAAAAACAATTCCGTCTGTACTATAAGTTATTAGCAAATGAAATCATGAACTAGAATGCAGTAAAATATTAGTCTGTGATGCCATTGTCATAAGAATGATTCTGCGATAGATAATAATGCATTGTTCTTTTTAGGTTTCCAAGATCCAAGACAAATATAGCAGAAAAATATAGCAGCAGAGCAAATATCTTTATATTCTTTTAAAATAAAGGAACTTCATATGGCTGTCATTAAAACTAATTAAAAAGAAAATGATAAGCTCCATCTCTACTCTTTTCCAGTCATTCAATCCTTGAGATAATTACTTATAAATGGATTTTGTGCCAAGCAGATCAAAAACTATAGGCTTTTCTAAAACTGTACTCAGTGTAGCAGCAGAATGGGCTGAGCAGTCCGAGCAATTACTGTAAGGCCTGATTTAGAAGTCCGTATAAAAAATTGTCCATGTTGCATCCAGAGCACACAGATGAATTTAATATGCAGTGAGGTCCATATGTTTGTGTAGGGCATGGATCTATCACCGCCAAAGACAATGTTCTCCAGGTCAAAATTTCATGAGGCCAGGACCAGAATATTTCATACCCTGAGTTTTTCCATATAGACTTCCTGGAGATAATTGTTTTCAGTGGACTTCAGGTCCAGAATACTGCATGCCATTAGTTTTTCCACATGGACCCTTTTTCAGTGCGGAAAAACTGATAGGAATAGTACCATTTGCTTTTATGGTCCATAAGCTGTCTATGTAAATTATGTAGGTGTGAGTTAGGCCTTGATTGCAAAGTTTTTTATTTATATTTAAAGAAAAATAATTATAGGGGTTATCCAGAAAAACATGTCTGCTTTCTTCCAAAAGTAGTGTCACATCTGTCCACAGAGATAACTGTTTATCAGATATAACCTATGGACAGATTTGCTGCTGTTTCTGGAAGAAAGCAGCTATGTTTTTTTTATCCTAGACAACACATTTATTTTTGTTGTCATTGTACTGATCAATACAATCCCTCAACAATAGTCTAGAAGAACAAATGCCATTTCTTTTGTCTGATTCTTGCTTACCTTCTCTCAAACAGCCATGGTAAGTATGAAGGTGTGCCACAAAGCATCATGACCTTAAAATGTTGCACCTCCAGTTATAATTGACAATGGATAATAAAATTTAAAAATGTAAAATATTACTTTCAAATGCGGCAAGTCTAAAAAAACTCACCTGACCAAAAATATTTGTACAACTTGTATGCTATGAGGTCTCCTTGGACTTTATCCAACCTCTTTCAAGCCGAGACAGCATTAGCAATGTTGAAATGATAGCAACATATATATTTATGGGCAAATGAAAGGTAGCCAGTAGTAACATACAGCCTGTTTACAAACACACTGCTTTGTTGGATTTAATACTTAAAAAAATATAAAACTGCTACAAAGTGGATCTGAAAAAAGGCCAACATTTTGAGCAATCACGAAACACATAAGTTTTGGATTAGTCGAAATTAGAATCTTTTGATGAATTTGTTACAAATTCAATTCATGTAGAATTGATTCATTCATCTATAATTATGCAATCAGGCTGGAAAAGGTTACAAAACCATCTCTAAAGAGTTTAGACTTCACCAATCCACAGTCAGACAGATTGTGTACAAATGAAGAAAACTCGAGTCCATTGTTGCCTAGCCCAGGTGTAATTGACCAACAAAGATCATGCCAAGAGCAAGGCCCATAATAATCCACAAGGTCACAAAAGGAACCCAAGGTAACCTGTAAGCAACTAAAGGCCTTTCTTACATTAGCTAATGTTAAGGTTCATAAGTCCACCATCAGGAGGACGCTTAAAAAACAATGGTGTGCATGGCAGGATTTCAAGGAGAAAGCCCCTGCTCCCTAATAAGAAGATTGCTGCCCATTTGTAGTTTGCTAAAAAATCATATGAACAAGACAGAAAGCAATTGGAACACTGTTATTTGATAGATGAGACTAATATATAACTTTTTAGTTTCAATGAGAAGCATTATATTTGGAGAAAGGAAATCACTACATTCCAGCATATAAACCTCATCCTATCTATGAAACACAGGGGTTGTAGTATCATGATTTGGGCCTGTTGCTGCATCTGAGCCAGGACAGCTTGCTTTCATTGCTAGAACAATCAATTCATAATTATCACGAAACAGAAAACACAAAAGTTTTGGATTAGTCAAAATTAGAATCTTTTGAGGAATTTGTTGCAAATTCAATTCATGTAGAATTGATTAATTAATCTATAATTATGCAATAGAACACAAGCCATCATAGATAGTGTTGATCGGGAATATTCTAATTGTAAATTTTTATCGCGAATATCGGCACTTCGAGAATTCACAAAGATATAGAATATAGTGCTATATATTCATAATCGCGAATATTCTAGATTTTTTTTCATCACTAATCTCCCTTCTTGCTTGTGGGCCAATGAGAAGGCAGCAATATCTTTGTCAGAGCTTAGCGACATCCCTAGCAACCAATAGGAAAGTTGCCTACCGCTTTACTATATAAGAAACTCCCCAGCAGCCATTTTCTGCAGTTTTTTTGCAGTTCTGAGAGAGAGAGAGAGAGAGAGAGAGAGAGACCAGTGACATTGCTGTGCTCTGTGCTTTCATATGGATCCTATTCCTTATCCAATTACATTAGATAGTTAGCTCATATATATAATATATATAGTGGGAGATAGTCAGTGTCGTTTAGATAGTGATATAGTGTAGCTGATTGGTTCCAGTGCAGGGTGTTAGGTAGTGTGATAGGAATTACTGTTTCTCTGCTGTCCATACATACATGCTACAGACATAGTGCTGTGATGTCACAACAATACTTATGCACCAATCAGTAATATCTACTCAGAAGTGATAAAATGTGAAGTTGCATGTATTGCGCAAAAAATATGCGCATCACAAAAATAACGACTTTAGAACACGAATTCTAGAATTCACAAATTTATTGCGAATATTATGCAAACAATTCATGAAATATCTCAAAAACAAAAATTGTCTATGCCGCTCATCACTAATCATAAGTGAATACTCTTAAAAAAATAACTGAAATCTTCTGTTCATTATAAAGGAGAATAATTGTGAATATTCTGTTAGAATGTAGGGACCAGCCACTCATATAGAATACTGTATGCTATTGATAAACATCAAAGGGGTTGTCCAGTCTCCTATATTGATGACCTATATTAAAGATAGGTCATCAGTATCAGATCAACGGAGGTCCAACTGCTGGCGCCTACTCACCATTGACATTGCAGCAGCAAGCAGGCATGATTTCAGTTCCTCCATCCAATTAATTTGAGTAGGAAGGAGCAGTTGTAGTTACACCCTGTCCCATTCAAGTGAATAGGGATGGAGGAGCAATAATTACATTCGTCACCACTGCAATGTTGACGGCAAGCAATTAAACAGTGAAGAGAACATAACACTCACAGGAGTGTGTGTTCTCTTCAAACACCTTATCAGGGGGGAAGGGGGGCTGGTGGGTGGAGTGGAGGAATCGGACAATGCATTTCTGATATTGATGACCTATACTGAGGATAGGTCATCAAAATATAGGAAACTGGATAACCCCTTTAAAGATCTTTAGTGAAAAAGGAAAAAATATTTATTTTGTTTCATATCAAACTTTGATTTCAACCTTGAGACTCATAATGTCATTATGAGCAAAAATCAAATCAATTTACAGACACACTTAGTTTTTTACATTTAATAACATACTATTGAAAGTGGCGTTAATACAACGTTATAGGTGCTTAGTCTTTTATTGCTGTATTTGTATCAAGAATGATTAGTTTAAGGGATTTGACTAAATCGATACTGACTCTGGCTGGTGCAATCTGTCTTTACCTATTTATTTAACCATTTCTCTACTGATATTAAGAAAACTTGTTTTAATAATATAAAGCTACATAAAATGTCAAACTGTTTGCCAGTTTATATACAATACTATGAGAAATACATATTTTAAGAAAGCGTATGTAGATAAGCTCTTATTCAGGAGTACAAAAGTTCTCTCTCTAGTGCCACTTATTGGATGGCTACTCTGTAAGTCAATATGTGGCCCTTTGAACAGACCTAAGAACAAAATTTTAATATAAACTAAAACCAGAATCTTTTTCATAAGAAATAAACACCTGTCAGAGCAGACCTGTCATGTTCTGGTGGAATTAAGTTTATATTTATGAGACCACCATAGGGAGTCTCATAGGCTAAGAGGGATTACACACCTTGGCATAAAGGTACTAATGTTTATTCAAGAATATTCGAATTGCAAATTTTTATCGTGAATATAGGCACTTCCAGAATTCGCAAATATTTACAATATAGTGATATATATTCGTAATTTTGAATATTTGAGATTTTTTTTTAATCAGTTCACATGATCCCTCCCTGCTTCTAGCTTGTGGGCCAATGAGAAGGCTGCAGTATCTTTGACTTTAAGAGTAGTATTGATTGCGAATTTTCGTAATGCGAATTTTCAATTGCCGAGTTAAAACATGATTCCTCCCTGCTTCTTGCTTGTGGGCCAATGAGTCATTGGCCCACAAGCAACTTAAGCAGGGAGGAATCATGACTTTAGATGGGAAAAATGACAAATATTTTAAAAAACGAATATATAGCACTATATCGAATATATTGGTTTGTCGAATATTCGTAATATTCTAAAACAGGAATATATAGCAATATAGCGAATATTCGAAAAAAAAAAATATATATATATAGAGCAATTTAGCTAATATGGTGCTATAATCTTCTTTGTCTAATAGTTGTAATTTTTTTCTCATCTGAAGTCCAGATTGGAAAAAAATTACAACTATAAAAAAAAAGATTATAGCACTATATTAGCTAAATTGCTCTACATTCGTTTTTTTCGAATATTCGCTATATTGCTATATATTCTTGTTTTAGAATATTACGAATATTCGGAAAAAACTAATATATTCGATATAGTGCTATATATTTGTTTTTTAGAATATTCATAATTTTTCCCATCTAAAGTCATGATTCCTCCCTGCTTAAATTGTAAAATATAACGAATATTCGAATTTGCCAATATTCGACGAATATTCTACAAAATATTCACGAAATATCGCAAATTCGAATATGACCCCTGCTGGTCATCACTAAAAGGTACACACAGGAAAAGGGCATAAATATGCATGATATCATATATAATAATAATATATAATTTATTTTTATAATTTAGCACTGATGTACATGAATAGGAAGCGCAAACAAATCTTGTATGGAGTCTGGAATTGAGTACTCAGTACAAGTGTTACACTCAATCCAATGTAGAATTAATAGCTAGCCTTCTTTAAAAAAGGTAACCCAATGTGAATAGTGAATTTAAGAATTTATTGTAATTTATATATTTAGAATTAACATGGCTGTAATACTACTCCTTCTAATTACAACATAAATAGTATGATACAGAGAAATAAAAATATTTTTTTTCTGGGTTATGCTACATTTGCATCTGACAGTCTATTTTTCACTTAGTGGATAAGTGCTATGTGTGGCCATTCTCAATTTCTAACAGATAGAAATCTACAAGGAAGGGCATTTCAAGTGAATAGGAGCAGAAGTGCAGTAATCAGACACAGCCACTACTCTGGTAAAAAGAGCCACGTGCCAAGGGTGTCGGGAGTTGAACCCCCAGTGATCTGATATTGATGACCTATCCTAAGGATAGTTCTTCAATAAGTAAGCCCTGCAAACCCCTTTAAATATGGATGTCATAGAGGGGGATATATTTAAAAAAAGATGCATATACTGTATATGTCACTATGCTTGTTCACAATTTTAGTTATTATATTTCACACTTTACTTTCTAAACTGGCAATTGAACATGTGTACAGGCAAAAAGAAGCAGTGGCCTCCAGTCCATAACATTTTTCATTAAAACAAACTACAGAGATGTCTTCAGAAGTAATCAGGAATGTGGGATATCTATAAATCATAATCCTAAGAACCACTCATTCCTTCCAACCAGACAAGCATACAGTCTCAGGCCTCCATAATAAAGATCATAAAAACACCTTTGTTTATCAGCAGACTGCTCCACAAATACTATACCGTTTATTGGAATGTCTGCACTGATCATATTTTTATTTCCCATGGGTAACTATTTTAAGTGAATTCACATGTTGCCAAATTACTTTTCCTGTTGATATAGATTTTTTCCAACAATTGGACAACACATTCTGTCACATTCGTTGTTTGCAGACCGCTATATTTTTTGCTTACTTCTAAATATTTAATGAAATCCTAAACAACTGGAAGTAATCCAGTATTACAGTCGAGAGATACAGTGCGGTCTTCCTTCAAATAGACATTTCTTTACAGCGCTGTCACATTCAAATATTTTTACTTTTCACTATGGGTCTTTTATGTTTCATTTGGTCCACCATAAAATAACTATTGAAGCGATTAAATGTTATTTTAATATAATTCGGTGTGAAATGTAAAATTTTATATTATAGTCGCATCCCCTAGTGTAGTCGCTATAGTAATGTGCATGTCCACCTACTGAGCTGAATAAACATGACAGCATATGTTCAGTTCCATCTGTACTGTTAGAAGCTGTGACAGTTACAGGGAGAGAGCTTCATCAGAAAGGACACCTCTCCAGAAAGGCACACCCCCTGAGAAAGGATACCCCCTGAGTTGCTATAGGGAGAGAGCTGCAGTAAAAGGGCACATTCCCTGAGAAATGACACACTCCTGAGCTACCAGCCTGAAGAAAATCCAGCAGAGTAATGGGAGTTGTTAACTGGGAGGTATAGGACTGGTTCTAGCTTTGTTAGAAAGAGATTATCATGTACTACATGATGTCTGATCTTCATTTTTTACATTAATCATGGCATAGCCTATTTAATTATTAACATAGGACTGTACACAAAATAGTCAGTAGGTTTCCACAGCAACCACTGCAAAAAATATTCCAGTCCTTCCACCAAACTTGAATTCTGTAGCCTGCTACCCACTGACAGTAACTGACCCTATCTCTTCTGGTAAAGGTGGTCACATCACTCCTTCCTGGTAGGGAAAGAATAGAGCAGCTACTAAATAACGACTGTTTTCTCATTTCCAAGTTACAGTGCCTTCTGGGCATTTTATTGCTGGTTCCTGCCTGGGTTAATATATTTTTGAAATACTTTGCAACACCTATTTAAAAATACTAGCCATGGTAGTACATACAGGGCGGGGTAATATGACTAAGGGGTATCAGTGTACATTATTATACAGGGTAATATAACTAAGGGGTATCAAGGGACATTATTCTACAGGGGTAATATAACTAAGGGGTATCAGGGGACATTATTATACAGGGGTAACATAACTAAGGAGGGCTATCAGGGGACATTATACAGGGGTAATATAACTTATATTACCCCTGTATAATGTCCTTGATAGCCCTCCTCAGTTATATTATCCCTGTATAATGTAAGCTGATACTCCTTGGTTATATTACCCCCTGTATAATTTACCCTGATACCCCTCAGTTATATTACCCCTGTATAATATCCCCTGATAGCCCTCCTCAGTCATATGTAATCCACAGGTCCCCCATAACAGTGTGTCATTCACAGATGCCCCCATATCAATGTGTCATCCACAGATGCCCCATAACAGTGTGTCATCCACAGATGCCCCCATAACAGTGTGTCACCAACAGATGCCCCCATAACAGTGTGTCATCCACAGATGCCCCCATAACAGTGTGTCATCCACAGATGCCCCCATAACAGTGTGTCATCCACAGATGCCCCCATAACAGTGTGTCATCCACAGATGCCCCATAACAGTGTGTCATCCACAGATGCCCCCATAACAGTGTGTCATCCACAGATGCCCCCATAACAGTGTGTCATCCACAGAGGCCCCCATAACCGTGTGTCATCCACAGATGCCCCCATAACAGTGTGTCATCCACATATGCCCCCATAACAGTGTGTCATCCACAGATCCCCCATAACACTGTGTCATCCACACATCCCCCATAACACTGTGTCATCCACAGATGCCCCCATAACAGTGTGTCATCCACAGATCCCAGTGGTATGATTAAGTGGTGAAAATTATTAGTGCCCCCCCATTTTTGACTGTGGTATCTTATGTGCCCCCCCTATATATTCTTCCTAGGCGCGTTGGCAGAGTCACGCCAACGCTAGGGTGAGGCCCGGCCTGTGTGTGTGTGTGTATGTATATAATATATATATATATATATATATATATATATACACTCACCTAAAGAATTATTAGGAACACCATGCTAATACGGTGTTGGACCCCCTTTTGCCTTCAGAACTGCCTTAATTCTACGTGGCATTGATTCAACAAGGTGCTGATAGCATTCTTTAGAAATGTTGGCCCATATTGATAGGATAGCATCTTGCAGTTGATGGAGATTTGAGGGATGCACATCCAGGGAACGAAGCTCCCATTCCACCACATCCCAAAGATGCTCTATTGGGTTGAGATCTGGGGAATGTGGGGGCCATTTTAGTACAGTGAACTCATTGTCATGTTCAAGAAACCAATTTGAAATGATTCGAGCTTTGTGACATGGTGCATTATCCTGCTGGAAGTAGCCATCAGAGGATGGATACATGTTCTCATTCTGTTTACGCCAAATTCGGACTCTACCATTTGAATGTCTCAACAGAAATCGAGACTCATCAGACCAGGCAACATTTTTCCAGTCTTCAACAGTCCAATTTTGGTGAGCTCGTGCAAATTGTAGCCTCTTTTTCCTATTTGTAGTGGAGATGAGTGGTACCTGGTGGGGTCTTCTGCTGTTGTAGCCCATCCGCTTCAAGGTTGTGCGTGTTGTGGCTTCACAAATGCTTTGCTGCATACCTCGGTTGTAACGAGTGGTTATTTCAGTCAACGTTGCTCTTCTATCAGCTTGAATCAGTCGGCCCATTCTCCTCTGACCTCTAGCATCCACAAGGCATTTTTGCCCACAGGAATGCCGCATACTGGATGTTTTTCCCTTTTCACACCATTCTTTGTAAACCCTAGAAATGGTTGTGCGTGAAAATCCCAGTAACTGAGCAGATTGTGAAATACTCAGACCGGCCCGTCTGGCACCAACAACCATGCCACGCTCAAAATTGCTTAAATCACCTTTCTTTCCCATTCTGACATTCAGTTTGGAGTTCAGGAGATTGTCTTGACCAGGACCACCCCCCTAAATGCATTGAAGCAACTGCCATGTGATTGGTTGACTAGATAATTGCATTAATGAGAAATAGAACAGGTGTTCCTAATAATTCTTTAGGTGAGTGTATATATACATACACACGTGCGCGGGGCGTGTGTGTTTGTGCTTTAGGGTGCAATAGGCTGCGCAGGCCTATGGTTCCCTCTAGGTGTGAAGGAATGTTCCCAACTGAGAGAAGTGACACACAGACTCTTGGTGGTATGTGACTCCCCTACTGAGCAACTGCTAGAAGCTTCCTTTATTGACAGTACCCAATTACTATATCCAATTACTTTGTTTTGTATTGTTTTTTTATTTTACAACTTCTATTAATTACTTCTATTACTTACAAATGGATCAACTTTGCAAACAATCAGACAATATGGAATTGAGTTTGTTAGAAATAGAGTTTGTTAGAAATGTAAAAAAATCTAGCCAAGATGTTGGGTCCAAGATTCTACAAAAGACTCATTGCTTACCTAATCCCCACTGGGCTTTCTTTATTTAGATGTAGCGACTACATAACCTTGACAACACAGGACCGCAACAGCCAATCACTGGTCTCAGCAGTATATCCCCCCTTCCCCCCAGCATACTTAAAATAACACCTTCATATTGTCAAAATACTTGTTAGAAAAAACCCACAAGACTTTTGCCTGTGGAACGTGCTACAGAAAGCCAAGACTAAGCCTTGAGTTTTTGCCATGGCTAATGCACACTGATTAGTCCCATTCAACGTGATCAAGGCTTTCGTGTTCTTCAAAAGGTTTTCTATTTGTTAACTAAGTCATCACTAAGTGGTTTCTGCATTTTTAGTTCTGTAAAAGCTTATGTGTTTGTTAAATACAGATTGTCCTAATTTGCTGAAAGAGGTATGAGAGGCCTCTTAAAGAGGTATTGGAGGGGTAGCCAGAGAAAAGTCTGGGTAGTAGCAGAAAACCTGCTAGGTGACAAAAAAGAAGCACTGTAACAGCCTTTATCATTCTTAGGGCTCACTCACACGGCCGTTGTTCGGCCGTTCCGTGCATTGCAGCTGCCGTGACGGATTCAGACCCATTCAACTTGATCCGTCCGCACCGCAAAAGAGTAGAACATGTTCTATTTTTTATTCAGTGCAGAGGCACGGACAGAAACCCCATGGAAGCACTCCGTAGTGCTTCCATGGGGGTCCGTGCCTCCATTCTGCACAGACCTTCTGGATTGCGGACCCATTCAAGTGAATGGGTCCGCATCCGTGTTGCAAGGTTTACACGGCCGGTGCCCGCATATTGTATTGAATAAGTACTTAGGAAGAAAGATATCAGACAGAATAATAGTGATCTTGGTCATGCAACAGCTGTCACTTTCAAGGATTGCAGTGGGATCACAGTCTAGTGGTGCTAGCATAGAAATGAATGGGTTTGCAATGCAATGTGCATGTTTACAGTGACTGAGAACCCAGAATCACAAAATATCAAACACTGTAGTATTTTTTGTGTGATTATGGGGTCATGGTCATACCAAATGTATGAGTTACACTGCGACCAAATTAATTTCTCTGCTAGCACTCCTACACTGCGATCCCACTTTGATTCTTTTGGCCGCGACAGCAAGGCCAAGATTGTCGTGTAGTCGAACTCTAAATGGTTGAGCTTACAAAAAATATTTTTTTTGTGGTATTATTAATAGAGATGGCCTTGCGGTTCGCCCGGCGGTCGTTTCGCGGCAAACTTTGCGTGTTCGCCGAACATGCGAACATATGGAGAAATTTGCGCCCGCCATATTCTTTTACATTATGAAGAACTTTGACCCATGACACATCCATCAGGTGGTACAGGACAGCCAATTGAGACGTTTCAGCACATGGACATACCCCCTACCTTATAAATAAACCTGATCTGGCCGCCATTTTACATTCAGTGTTTTACCAGTGTAGGGAGAGGTTGCTGTGTGGAGCAGGGACAGGCTGGTAGGGACACCAAACGCTAGCTAATAAGGCCACAAAAGTCTTTTTAAGGACTAGTATAGGTGTGCTATCGATAGGTGTGATACACAGAGGGGTGCGATATACTTATAATATACTTTTATAATTAGTCAAAAACACATAGATCTATATAGTGATCACCTGGAAGTCAGGGGCTAGGGGCTTACTAGGGCCATTTTTATATAGGGTAAGGTTCTGGACGGGGTCGCTCTTATCAGGGCGGGTGGTCTGTGGTTAGGCTATCAGGGCCAGAATAGCACCCCCTAGTAGGGCAATATCAGGGACAGTTCTTTGCCCACCCTGTCCTTCAATACCACATCATTATCTAGCCCAGGGATAGATATTTTTTGCTTTCCCTCCGGGATTCATGGATGTGCACTGGAACCCCCGGATTGTGGTAGGACATATGGTTTCTGATTTGGTGCCGCCAAGCACCTGATTTAGTGCCGCTGAGCACTTGTTATTGCCTACCACATCTATGCTTTTTGCTTAAAGGGGTTCTGCACTTTGTTTTAACTGATGATCTATCCTCTGGATAGATCATCAGCATCTGATCGACGGGGGTCCCTGTTCACTTGAATGGAGATTAGCCTCGCCCACTCTAGTTAATACTAGTCATGACGTCACTGGGCCAGCGGTAAACAGTGAGAAGGCCGCGCTGCTTCTGGTGCGCCGCTGCCTTCTCAAACAGCTGATCGGCGGGGGTCCTGGGTGTCAGACCCCCGCTGATCAGATGCTGATGATCTATCCAGAGGATAGATCATCAGTTAAAACAAAGTGCAGAACCCCTTTAATAATTTAATTTATTTTCATTTTGAGGGATATCTTTTCCATTCACAGGTCCGCCAAAATGGGTCTGCATCCGTTCTGCAATTTTACGGAACGGGTGCAGACCCATTCATGTTCAATAGGGCCGGAATGTGCTGTCCGCATCCGAAAAAATAGAACATGTCCTATTCTTGTCCGCAATTGCAGACAAGATTAGGCATTTTCTATTATAGTGCCGGCGATGTGCGGTCCGCAAATTGCGGAATGCACATTGCCGGTGTCCGTGTTTTGCGGATCCGCAAAACACTTATGGACGTGTAAATGGACCCTCATAGTAACATTATAAAAGGTTACGTTTTATCTTTATGTATATTCTAATGGATTGCCTTCCTTGTACAATGTTATAATATACTTTCTATGTTAGAGAGTATATTATAGTGCATTTGTATTGTGCGGCAGTTGTGTGCGGTTCTGCTGCAATACTGCAGGTATTTAGAGGGACAAGCGTTATTGGAACTAATAATTTCTACTGGTGTGATATACCAGTCGCCCCCCAAAAAAAACTGATTGAAGCGGGGTGTTATATACCAATATACTTTCTTTATAGTGCATTTGGGTACTGTATAGTGTATTTGCGCATGCGCGTACGCAAAAATTATATTGCCGATATTTTGCATTGAAAAAAATAATGAATGGAGATCGCAAATTCGAATAATACATCTGGTATGTCACTGTCCATGTTGTGGGACTATTTGTGCACTTCTAGTAATAATTTCTTGGCTGCAAATATGAGCTGAAGGTTTTTCATGTTCGCCTGCCATTAAAATTAATGGGACCCGCTGCGAACTTGCGGTTCGCGAACATTTGATCGCGTTTGAGCAATCGCGTTCGCGAACCGTCCCGGCAGATGTTCGTCCATCACTTATTATTAACCTTATCAAAGATATGTCTCCTTAATTACATGTTGTTTTGATCTTTTAAATAGTTATTGGAGAAGGACAATTATAAGTGTTTATTTGGCAGTTTGCAGAAAACTGTCCCTTATGTGCTTAGCAATTGAGAGTTCGGTACAAACTATTTAGAAAGTCTATATAGTCTATAAGTCTATATTTGATTACAGTCCAAAGTCTAATTAACTGAGTGAAATGTTGTCACTGAGAAAGAAAGACTTGTGGAAATTTGGAAAGAGGTTACAGAAATTGGTTACAAGGGATCTAATCAATCATTAGCTCCTGGAGGCAAGAATGGACTAAAAAAGAACTGACAGCTAATTGTACATTGCTTATTTAGATTTTTGCCTTGTAATTTCCTTTTTATTTCTAAAGCATCCTACACTAGACACAGCATTCACATGCAAATTCAGCTATTCTCAATACCATTTTAATAGCAGACGAGAAATGCCTGAAAATACTGATAAAATGTCAGTCTTTCTCAACAGAATTTGATCCAACAACAACAAAAATACCCTTCAAATATAAAGCCTCTTATTTGTAATACAGTGTCTCCAATTTTACATAAGTATTTTCTCATAGTTTTAAGGGTACTTATAAATAAATAATAAAAAAATAAAAAAATAAACTTTTGACATGTTCCAGACAAGTATATAGAACAGTCCATACTCTAATGATAGCTGAGCAGAGGCGATTTTTCAACATAGGGGCATAGTGCTTATCTGGGTTACAATACTTGGATCCACACCAATCAAAACCTCCGATATGGCACCTAAAGTAGTTTATTTATTTTTTTAAATGGACAGTACCCTTTAATTTAAAATTTATGAAAACTAGGGGTCAGACAACTAGTAGAAATTTCTGAGGACACATCGCTGCTAAGATATTCATAATGTCACATATCAACTCACAGCTTTCACCAGTACCAGAGCATCCTCCCGTGGACCTAGGCTGTGATACCATAGTATGCCCCAAAGGGGGAGGAGAAACAAAAAAAACATATTGGAGCTGCTTTAAGAGGCAATAGCTTGCCACAAGGATCTATTTCTTTGAAACAAAATATATTAGATGGGGTTTGGGCCCTGAGAACAATTTCCTCTGGTGGGCCCCAGGAACCTCAGTGCAACCCTGCTCATATTCTATGTATCTATTTATCTTATACCTATCTATCTCATAGCTATTGATCCTTCTAACTCTTCAATCTGTCCTGTGAGCAATGCGGAAGTTGGAGAACCTCAAAACATTCCTGCTGTAGCCTCCTACCATGCAGGTCGCACTCCAGCAAAAGAGTGAAAATCCCCAATAGAGTCTGGTATTCTTATACTAGGGCCATCATTGTGATGTCATGGAAAGCTGTGACGTCATGTGCTCATTTGCATATTAAGCTGCCAATTTGTTGTCTTTAAAAGTGTGGAAAACACTTTAATTGACTCCCAGACTGAAAACTTTCCACGTATTGGAACTTGTGGATGCAATGTAAAAAAAAAATAAGATCATCTAGCCGTTGTGTTCTTATGCAAGGGCTATTGCTGCGGTGTCCCAGAATTCCATGATGTCATTGAATGCTGTGATGTCATGAATTGCTGTGTTGTCATGTTCTCATTTGCATATGCAGCTGACAATCTGCTGTCTTTAAAACTGTGGAAAATTCCTTCTATTGCCTCCCAGACTGAAAGCTCCCCACCCGTTTTAACCTGTGGGTGCAATGTGAAAAGAGTCCAAGATCAGCTATTAGCTACTAGCATCTGCAATAATGTGGCCATACAGTGCACTATCTATCTATCTATCTATCTATCTATCTATCTATCTATCTATCTATCTATCTATCTATCTATCTATCTATCTATCTCTTATATCCAGCTTCAGACGGGCCCACCACAATATCAGGCTCTGATACCGTTTTTTTCTTCTTAGGTACAGAAGAAAAAAACATTTGGATCTGCCTTTGGAGACAATAACTTATCGGTATAGTCTATCTCTTTAAATCAAAACCTATTAGACTTTAGTAATGAAATGGGGGTTGGGCTCTGAGAATAATTTTCTGTGGTGGGCCCAAGAAACCCCAATCCGACCCTCCTCAGATACATAACGATCTGACGCTCTTGATATTAATTAACGCTGGGAGCATCGGGTACTAATATATCTGGCCAGTGGCCACAGATGCCATCCTGAATATTAAATTGTCTCACTGCCTTCAGGATAGTGATACAGTTAAATGCTGTGACTGGGGTGTCTCCCTGCTCTGCTGTTCAATCCCATAGGCCACAGGCCACTATATGAGGCAGTATATAAGTGGAGCATTGACACAGGCATCTCTTGCTGCAGACTTGGAACGACACAGGTATTTTATTTTTTAATTAATTGTTCAGCACTTGGACAGCATACTATTGGGGCACTATAGGGGTCATTACCAGGGGAAGTCCAAGTAGCATGATAGGGTTTGCTTGGTGCTGTGCCCAACTCTTGCCTCCTCAGCCATCTGCTCCATATCTTAATTAAAGATAACTGGAGGAGGAGGACAGAATGTGGTAGCTTTTGATGGCCACTACAGTGGTACAGCTTTTGGTTAGATATTTTGTGCTGCACTATAGTATTGCTGACCCTGTCTACTTGTATTGCCCCACCTTCTGTCAGTTTGGACCCATCTACGACATGGGACCACTTTTAGTTTTTTCCGGGGATGCTTCAGGTTCCCGGTCTGCTCCTGTGTAGATGGTGCTCCGATTATTGTGCTTCTACAGATAGTTGCTGCGTTGTTCAAAAGCAAGTATTGTATACTCATTACAGGGCTTTGTGGCATGATTGGTTGATATGTGCAGACCACATGATGCCCTTCTGCAAATCAGTCTAAGAGGTGCTGTAATAAGAATTCTCTATGGGCTTTTAAATAGAGCCCCCAAACTTGTGCTGAAGCACAATACTTTAAGCATCTTACAAATGGTGACAGATCTCCATTTAACGAGGTTGTCTGACCTGTATAAAGTCTCAAAACATGTTAAAGTAATAAAATAACATATACAGTGTTTGCTACTTAATCCATTGATATTTCCAGCATTGCTACTCCAGTCTTCCCCTTAGGTCTTTATTTACAGGCTGCAGCGGTGATGAAGCCTTATACAGCACATGACCAGTGCAGTCAATAACCTAACTGTTCTCGTTCCATATTCCATTGAGGCCAGGAATTGGCTGCAGTAGTCACATGCCTTATAAGGCTAGGTGTAAATACAGACCTCAGGTGAAGACTGGAGCAGCAGTGCAGGCAATGTTGGTGAATTAAGTGGTGCGTATATGATATTTTATTAATTTATCACATTAGAGTCTTTGGGGAGATTTTCAAATATGTCGGAAAACCTCTTGAAGTGAACTTTTGAAGAACATTAACTTTTATATTAGAGAACTTGATTTACAGCAGCTCTTTAATATGTACCCATTAGCTGCTCTTTCTACAGGGAGTGATTTGGCTAATAGAGGAGGACAAGCAGAGGAAATGCAAATCCTCTTTGCTTGCACTCACCAAGGAGAACATAATACAGGGTGCAGTCACGGGTCCAGGAGGGTGCTTCCACACCAGAAAATGTATCTGATAATAGAGTGTACAAAGCTTTTGTGCCTTCAGCCTTCAGCAGTGCAACATACAAAAACTTTTACTGTTTTACATAGTAATAGTTTTTTTTTCCAGCTAGAACTTAAAGGGCTCTTTCCTGAGCATGAATTGCAGCCACTGTGACTGCTGGATACTGCTGTTTGCATACAAACTAATATATCATTGGATACAAACAGTCCTTTTTTTTTGTTAGGTTTGAACCCATCACATTGGAAAAGTAAGGGGCAACTTTGTTTTTGCATTCAAGTACAGAACAGGTGTATTCAATGTGACAGTTTTGCTTTAAAGGGGTTGTCCGGCCTTGGAGCTGATGACCCCTGGAGCCCTAACCTGTGCCCCTTAACATAAAAAACCTTTATTCCCAGGCAATTCCAGGCCCTATAGGTCCAGGATACAGCGTGGTCCCCTGAACGCTGGGGCCAGTTATAGGCCTCAGCAGTTACATTATCTTCAATGATACGTCACAGATGAGTGTGTTTTTTTTATTTTTATATTAAAGGACACGGGTTAGGATTTCAGGGGTTGTCGGTTCTAAAGCCAGGCAACAGTGATGGCCAGTTCGCCGTGTTTGCCTGCGAGAACAGCCGCCGGGGGCCTTCATCGGGCTGTTCTTGGAACTGCCTGCTCCCGGTGACCGCATTTGTTTCAAACCGGCTTGCGGCGCAGGCACAGGTAAGGACTTATGATTTAAGATGGCAGCCCGCATGTGTTCGCGTGCGAACACGGCGAACTGGCCATCACTGCCAGGGAACCCCAGTAAGTCGCATTTATCATGTAGAGAAAGTGAATACAAGCCACTTACTAATGTATTGTGATTGTCCATATTGCTTCCTTTGCTGACTGGATTCAGTTTTCCATCACATTATATACTGCTCGTTTCCATGGTTACAGACCACCCTGCAATCCATCAGCAGTGGTCGTGCTTGCACAATATAGGAAAAAGCACCAGCCTATGTGAGCTCCCATGGTCCTAGCCACCAGAGAGGCCGATGCTTTTTCCTATAGTGTGCAAACACGACCACCACTGGACTGCAGGGTGGTCTGTAACCATGGAAACGAGCTGATGGAAAAATTAATCCAGCCAGCAAAGAAAGGAATATGGATAATAACAATACATTAGTGGCTTGTATTAACTTTCTCTACATGATAAATCCAACTTACTGAAGTGAAACAACACCTTTAATGTTGTCTAGCAAATATTGCAGTTTGTGCTTTTATTTTTGGCTCATGTCTTTAGGTGGAAAATTCTCTTCTCAAATGTTTACAAAAGCTCAAAGAACACACATTTTACCTGACCCCAGAGATCAACTTTAATACCTTTTTCTCTGGAAAAGCTATATAATCATTGGATTTCTGCAGACAACATTGCATGTTTATTATAAAAATAAAATCAGAAAACCACAAAATAAGCTGATGTTCTAAATGCTAGAACGCTATTTGCAGGTGATTTCGAGATCCATGCAAAACATTGCAAACAGTGATGCTAAATATACAGATGTTGTTATACCATGCTGACTCCACTTTGTAAACACCAGATTGCATGAGATGGGTTATTTTAGGGTGGAAATTGCATGTTTTCCAAGTATGCAAATGAGCTAATTGTTAGTTATGGTGATTTATTAGAAAAGGCCTGTGCATAGGGATTAGCCACATTGGGAATTCTGTGCATGTGTGTACTGAACTATTCATCAGACCACAGTCTGCAGCACTGATTACACCGAGGCAGACACGGCACCAATACATTTACTATGAAAAACCCATCCAAATAAACTCAATATATTCATTTCTTTCATCTTGCTCGGCCTGCACACAAGTTTCATGATGATGGTTCTGCACCTTGCTGCTCAACAGGGAGATAACTAGAAATTACTCCTTCCAATAGCAAAATATACGGAGGCTTTGACATCCAACATTTGATGGTTAAAAAAAAAGGCAGTACTGAAATACACCCAGGACTAAACAGTGCATGGAATCTTAAAAATGTATACTTTATGACCAGATCATTGCTTACTAGCACAGCGGTTATACAGTTGGCATAACTGTTTCATAGAGCTTCATTCTAGATTACGTTTGTATATTTGCATCTAGTATAATTGCAAAGGAAAATAAAATAAAATCAATACACAAATTATGAATTCTCCCTCAGTAAAAGCTTACCCCACGAATTACTGTTGAGACTTAATTACCCTAAAGTGGACATACAGTAATCTGTTTTAGGGTAAAACTTTATTGTTACAAAAAACAAACAAACTGCTAAATGTTAAAAAAAGCCAAATTTAATTGTTTTATTACTCTTTCAAACTATAGCCTTACTAAAAAATAAAATAAAAAATGACTGTAGGTATATTGAAACAATGAGAAAACAAACCTGGATTGTTAACAAAAAAGGTAGAGATTTCTTGCTAGTGATTGCAGTGACAGATGGTGGTACTAGTACTCACACTGGTAGCTGTCCGGCTCCAGTGCTTCCTGGGCCATGCCCATGAGGAGGGGGCACACCTGATGTTGTTATTTCATCCGGGGAACACCCTGTTTGGTGTTTTCTGTGTGATGGAAGGTGCAGTGCCCTTGGTATTGCTGGAGGTGCGGTCCAGAGACCAGAGACACGCAGACAGATGGGTAGGACCAGAAGAACAAATAGGCACTGATTTATCAGCAAGACATAGTTTGACGTTTGTTTTCAAACTTGTCTTTGTAAAGGTAACTTTGCGCCAAATTTCTGAAAGTGGCACGCAGCACTCTACATTTTGCATTGGTAAACTACCACATTCTGACTTTATTTTCCCCTACAACAGCAAAGGCAGGTCAGGAATAGAGATCTAAGCCAAGGGGTTAGGGCTCTCCTCTTCCTACAGACAGTTGTGAAGGGGTGAGAATTAACCCTGTGATGCAATTAGTAGAAAACAGTATGAAGCAAAGTAAAGCAATAAAAACGCAAGGAACATGTCGAATTACATATCTTACACCGTTTATTAATTAGCAGTGGCCCAGTGGGTGACTTTACATCTAGAAAGAATGCTTACACACAACAATTTTATATCATGGGTGTTAAAGTATTGTAGCTTAAACAGGTAGTATTCATTGTGAGGTGCAGCACAATCATATGATCTTAATACAGGTGCAGATATCTGGCTGCAGTTTTTTTTTACTTGCTTGTGAATGGGGTTTGTTAAAACCTTATACTGTACTTCGATGCACAAATTAATTTCCACACAAATATGCACCTTATTGGCGTTATTAGGATTGCGTAGAAAAGGCAAAACTAGAATCCTCCATGTTTATGTACTAGATTTGTAACTACAGGTACGCCCTGATGTCCTGGTACTTAAGGACACAGGCCGTACCTGTACGCCCTGTGTATTTTCGATCACCGCCGCGCGGCGGGCGGTGATCAGAACCCGGTGCCTGCTCAAATCATTGAGCAGGCACCCGGGGCAAATGCGCCGGGGAGTCCTGTGACCCCCCCCCCCCCCCCCCCGTGTAGGCGATCACAGCAAACCGAGGGTCAATTCAGACCTGCGAACAGGATGGTGATCGGTGGTGTGATAATACACCACCAATCACCATCCTGCAATCCTGAGAGGTGATGGTGACATCACCTCTCAGGATCGCCTCTGATTGGTAGGTGGGCGGGCGGCGGGAGGTTCAAATCATAGCAACGTCGTCACATCTCAGCACCCCCCATCTGTCCAAGCATCACCCCATCTGTGCCCAGCACCCTATCTGTGCCCCAGCACCCCCCATCAGGTACATAGGGAAAGGCTAAGGAAAGGTTGGGTTAGGCAGGGATAATAAAGGGAAAGTTAGTGGAAGTAAAAAACAAAAAAAGTTTGTGATTGCATCACCCTAAATCGGGTGTCTGGGGTCCACAGCACAGCTGTGTGACCCTAGAACCCCAGGAGTGCTGCAGCTTGCCCCCCTGCCCAGCCCCTCCCCCTGCAACTTTTTTGGGGCGCAGGCAATTATTATTTTTTTTGCGTACGCTGACTGTGACCGGCACTCTTAGCGTCCGGCCACTGTTAGTGCATCGCACACCCCACCGCTGATTAACTTCGGACGGTTGATCAGCGTTTTTTATTTTTTTCAATAATTTTTTTAAAAATTTTTAGCCCTTTTTTTAGTTAGTCTTTTTTTTTTGTCTGTTAGGTTTAAGGTGAGTTCGCGAACACCCGTGCCCCCACACACAGACACACTATGGCCGCCGGATGTTCTCAGCCGAGGAGCTATACGCCCAGCTTGCCTCCGAGTCCAGGAGTCCTAGTGAGGATGAGGTTGACCCCACTTTCCTGTTGTCATCCGCGTCCTCCTCATCATCTAGCAATGATGATGAGCCCCCAAGGCGGAGACGCCACCAGGCAGAGCAAGGGGACCGCCATGCTAGGGACCCTGTGGCCCACCCTAGTACAAGCAGCTCTGGGGCTCGTACTAGTTTTCCGGCCCACCAGTTAAATCCACCGGAGCCCCCTGCCGGTGAACTTGTCTGGTGTACACCAGAGCGTTTTGAGCCCGTGATTCCTGATTTTGTAGGCCAACCAGAAATCCAGATTTCCACAGTGGGCTTCACTGAATATGACTATTTTAGTCTTTTTTTCAGTGACCACTTTGTAAATCTAATGGTGGAGCAAACAAACCTGTATGCCCAACAGTTTGTTGCTCAACACCCGAGCTCCTTTTTGGCTAGGCCCGGTGGCTGGAACCGGTCAGTGCAGCCGAGATGAGGACATTTTGGGGCCTCGTGCTGCACATGGGCCTAGTCAAGAAACCTAGTGTCAGGCAGTACTGCAGTGGGGACGTACTCTAACAGACCCCACTTTACAGTACGGCCATGACACGTACCCGGTTCAGATAATGCAGCATGTCCCCCCCAAGGTGATCCTGCCTATGACCGCCTGTACAAAATCAGGCTGGTCATCGATCACTTTGGGGCCAAATTTGTACAGGCCTATGGTATGGCGGGCGAGGTATGGCGTGAAGCTGTACAAACTTTGTGAGAGTACCTCACGGTACACTTACAAGTTTTGTGTGTATGAGGGGCGAGATTCCCGTATTTAACCCCCAGAATGTCCCCCCACTCTGGGTGTTAGCGGGAAACTTGTGTGGGACCTTATGTACCCACTTCTAGATAAAGGTTATCACCTGTACGTGGATAACTTTTATACTAGTATCCCCTTGTTCCAGTCCCTCGCTGCCAGATCCACGTCCACTTGTGGGACTGTGCAGAAAAATCAACGCGGCCTCCCTACCCACCCCCTCCAGGTACCTATCCCCAGGGGTGAGACCCGTGCCCTTACCAGTGAAAACCTGTTGCTGGTCAGATATAAGGACAAGAGGGATGTCCTTGTACTGTCCACAATTCATGGTAACAGCATCACCCCTGTCCCTGTGCGAGGTACTGCGGCAACGGTCCTCAAGCCGGATTGTATCGTCGACTACAATCGGTATATGGGAGAAGTTGATCTCTCTGATCAAGTCCTCAGGCCATATAACGCCATGTGCAATAACCCGGGCATGGTACAAAAAAGTTGCTGTCTACTTGGTGCAGGTTGCCTTGTACAACTCTTTTGTGCTGTCCCGGAGCGCTGGCAACATTCCTTCAGTTCTATGAGACAGTCCTCAAGGCCCTGATCTTTTCAGACAGGGAAAGAGCAGGCCGGAGTACCTCGGGAGCTGGAGGCGCCCGGATCGTCCCTGGCCAACACTTTCCAGGTGTGGTCCCCCATACTGGAAAGAAGGGACGGACCCAAAAAAAGTGCAGAGTGTGTCGCAGGAGGAGGATACGGAAGGACACCACTACTCAGTGTGACACGTGCCCCGATCATCTGGGCCTCTGCATTGACGGTTGCTTCAGGGAGTACCACACTTCCATGGAGTACTAAATTTATATCCCAATTTAGCCACTGACAATCAGATAAAAAACTGGTTCTCAGACTTGAGACACTAAAAGAAAAAAAAGAAAAATTCAAAAATATTTAATAAAACTAAAATAAATAAAAAAGTTGACATATTAGGTATCGCCGCGTCCGTAAGAATCTTCTCTATAAAAATACCCCTAACCCCTCAGATGAACACGGTAAAAAAAAATGAAAAACGGTGCAAAAAAAGGTATTTTTTTGTCACCTTACATCACAAAAATTTTAATAGCAAGCAATCAAAAAGTCATATGCCCCCCAAAATAGTGCCAATAAAACCGTCCTCTCCTCTCGCAAAAATGAGACCCTACCTAAGATAATAGGCTAAAAAAAAAAAAAAAATGACTCTTAGACTATGGAGATACTAAAATGTTTTTTTTTTGTTTATAAAAAGATAATATAGTATAAAACGTAAATAAATAAAAAAAGTAGACATATTAGGCATCGCCGCGTCCATAAGAATCTGCTCTATAAAAATACCCCCCCAACCCCTCAGATGAACACGAAAAAAAAAAGGTACAAAAAAAGGTATTTTTTTGTCACCTTACATCACAAAAATTGTAATAGCAAGCGATCAAAAAGTCATATGCCCCCCAAAATAGTGCCAATAAAACTGTCCTCTCATCCCGCAAAAAATGAGCCCCTACCTAAGATAATCGTCTAAAAACAAACAAAAAAATGACTCTTAGGCCCCTTTCACACGGGCGAGTATTCCGCGGTGCAATGCGTGAGTTGAATGCATTGTACCCGCACTGAATCCTGACCCATTTATTTCTATGGGGCTGTGCACATGAGCGGTGATTTTCATACAATCACTTGTGCATTGCCTAAAAAATCGCAGCGTGAATGGGGCCGCGTGAAAATCGCAAGCATCCGCAAGCAAGTGCGAATGCGGTGCGATTTTCACGCATGGTTGCTAGGTGACGATTGGGATGGGGACCAGATCTGTATTATTTTCTCTTATAACATGGTTATAAGGGAAAATAATAGCATTCTGAATAAAGAATGCAAAGTAAAATAGTGATGGAGGGGTTAAAAATAAAAAATAATAACTCACCGAGTCCACTTGATCGCGTAGTTGCGGATCTCTGTCTTCTTCTGTAATGTTGAGCTGCCGGCTAAGGACCTGTGGTGACGTCACATCACATGATCCAATCACATGGTCCCTCACCATGGTGATGAACCATGTGATTGGACCATGTGATGAGCACAGTGACGTCATCAAAGGTCCTATTCCTGTGCACAGCAAAGAAGAAGACAGAAGAGAAGCCGGGCTGCGCGATCAAGTGGATTAAAGTGAGTTAAATTATTTTTTATTTTATTTTAACCCCTCCAGCCCTATTGTACTATGCATTCTGTATTAAGAATGCTATTATTTTCCCTTATAACCATGTTATAAGGGAAAATAATACAAAATACAGAACACCTAACCCAAACCCGAACTTCTGTGAAGAAGTTCGGGTTTGGGTACCAAACATGCCGATTTTTCTCACGCGCGTGCAAAACGCATTACAATGTTTTGCACTCACGCGGAAAAATTGCGCATTTTCTCGTAACGCACCGGCATCTTATCCGGGCAAAAAACATGACGCCCGTGTGAAAGAGGCCTTAGACTATGGAGATACTAAAATGTTTTTTTTTTGTTTATAATAATAGTGTAAAACATAAATAAAAAAGTAGACATATTAGGCATCGCCACGTCTGTAATAATCTGCTCTATAAAAAATACCCCCCAACCCCTCAGACGAACACGGTAAAAAATAAAAAATAAAAACTGTGCCAAAAAAGCTATTTTTTGGCAAATTTTCCATTTTAATCTGTTTTTTTCTAATATCAAAGTAAGGGTTAACAGCCAAACAAAACGTAATATTTATTACCCTCATACCGCAGTTTACAGAAACACCCCATATGTGGTCGTAAACTGCTGTATGACCAAACGGCAGTGCGCAGAAGGAAAGGAACGCTGTATGGTTTCTGGAAGGCAGATTTTGATGGCCTTTTTTTTTTTGCACCATTTCCCATTTGAAGCCCCCCTGATGCACCCCTGGAGTAAAAACTCCATAAATGCGACCCTATCTAAGAAACTACCCCCCTCAAGGTATCCAAAACAGATTTTACAAACGTCGTTAACCCTTTAAGTGTTCCACAAGAATTAGTGGCAAATGGAGATGAAATTTCTGAATTTCTATTTCTGGTAACCTTGCCTCACAAAAATGTAATATAGATAAACCAAAAATAATATGTACCTTAAAAATAGCCCCAACAAAACTGCCACCTTATCGCGTAGTTTCCAAAATGGGGTCACTTTTATGGAGTTTCTACTCTAGGGGTGCATCAGGGAGGCTTCAAATGGGACATGGTGTAAATAAACCAGTCCAGCAAAATCTGCCTTCCAAAAACAATACGGCGCACCTTTCCCTCTACGCCCTACCGTGTGCTCGTACAGTAGTTTACGGCCACATATGGGGTGTTCCTGCAAACTACAGAATCGGGGCAATAAATATAGCATTTTGTTTGGCTGTTAACCCTTGCTTTGTTAGTGGAAAAAATGTATTAAAATGAAATTTGAGAATTAAAATTTTTGGGCAAATTTTCCATCTCCATTTGCCAATAACTCTTGTGCAACACCTAAAGGGTTAACAAAGTTTGTAAAATCAGTTTTGAATACCTTGAGGGGTGTAGTTTCTTAGATGGTGTCACTTTTATGGAGTTTCTAATCTAGGGGTGCATCAGGGGGGCTTCGAATGGGACATGGTGTAAATAAACCAGTCCAGCAAAATCGGCCTTCCAAAAACCATATGGCGCACCTTTCCCTCTACGCCCTACTGTGTGCCCGTACAGTAGTTTACGGCCACATATGGGGTGTTTCTGCAAACTACAGAATGGGGGAAATAAATATAGCATTTTTTTGGGCTGTTAACCCTTGCTTTTTTACTGAAAAAAAATGGATTAAAATGGAAAATTTGCCAAAAAATAAAAATTCTCAAATTTCATCTCTATTTGCCAATAACTCTTGTGCAACAACTAAAGGGTTAACAACGTTTGTAAAATCAGTTTAGAATACCTTAAGGGGTGGTTTCTATTATGTAAGCCTCACAAAGTGACTTCAGACCTGAACTGGTCCCTAAAAATTTGGTTTTTGAAAATTTCTGAAAATTTTCAAGATTTGCTTTTAAACTTCTAAGCCTTGTAACATCCCCCAAAATATTAAATATCATTCCCAAAATGATCCAAACATGAAGTAGACATATTGGGAATGTAAAGTAATAACTATTTTTGAAGGTATTACTATGTATTATAGAAGTAGAGAAATTGAAACTTGGAAATTTGCAATTTTTTACTAACTTTTGGTAAATTTGGTATTTTTTTATAAATAAAATATTTTTTTTAACTTCATTTTACCAGTGTCATGAAGTACAATATGTGATGAAAAAACTATCTCAGAATGGCCTGGATAAAAGTCATCTGTCAGCAGATTTGTACCTATGAAACTAGCTGACCTGTTACATGTGCGCTTGGCAGCTGAAGGCATCTGTGTTGGTCCCATGTTTTGTATGTGTACACATCGCTGAGAAATGAAGGCTTAATATATGAAAATGAGCCTCTCAGAGCAATGAGGGCATTGCCATTACACCTAGAGGCTCTGCTCTCTCTGCAACTGCCATGCCCTCTGCACTTTGATAGTTTAGGAGAAGTCAGGGCCTTGTGTGATCACTTTGTCAATCGAAGTGCAGAAGGCGCGGCAGTTGAAAAGAGAGCTGAGCCTCAGGAGTAATGATAACACCCCTGTCGCTCCTAGAGACTCATTGTCATATTAAAACTTAATTTCTCAGCAATGCGGGCACATATGGACCAACACAGATCAGGTCAGTGACAGGTCAGTCAGTTTCATAGGTACAAATCTGCTGACAGATGCCCTTTAGCTTAATTCTATAGTGTCAAATGAGTCCTGATGTTTTTTTTTCCCTCTGGAAATGTAAAGTCAAAACTACAATGTACACAACAGTAGTGTACTTATTTCAGAAGCAAACCATGAGGCCTGTAGTAAGAGCTCCCAAACATATTTATACTTTTACCCTAATTGATAAATCATTAATTAACTAATTGTTTACTTGTGGATGTCTCTTGTAAATTTTCATACGATAAAGAATTCATGGTTCTCTTGGTGATCACAAGACGTTCACCATCTGAGGTAGCAAATCAGCTCCAAACCATAATGCTCTCTCCACTACTTTTTACAGTTGGGATGAGGTTTTGGTGTTGGTGGGAAGTTTTCTTTCTCCTCTAAATATAGAAAAATAGTTCACTTTTGTCTTATCTGCTTATATTATTGTGGAACATCCAGTTTGAGACCGATTTTTTTTTATAGCAGTGACTTCCTTTGTGGAGGTATCCTACTCACAATGTATACAATATGGATTGCTGAGTTTTATACAGCCCATATCATGCCTAATAGTCTATTATATCCTTTATTTCCACTATAGACAGTATGGTAACCCCCAACTGTAACTCACATGTTTTCCTCACACCATTCAACAAAAAATGTATGTGTTATCTGTGGAACACATATTTTTGCTCTGCATAAGGCTGATCTATTTTACATGCTTGCATTTTAATGAAT